>NC_056728.1:601767926-601872926 GCF_019279795.1 Protopterus annectens | reverse complement strand
GGATCCCATTCTCTAACTTTTCAAGCAGTCCTTGCCTTTCTTAAGCAGGTCTTCCTTATTGTGATATAACCCAAATTATATTTAAGACACAGCCTATAGCTAAATGCCTGTGACTGTCAGTGCTATGGAACCAACATAATCCAGTGAACTCTTTATGCAGAAGAGCCTTATTTGTTGCGTCAGCTTATCGTTGTGAGGTGAGTATGAGACTACTTTTCTGATAGATGGAATTGCGTGCTCTGCTACCAGTCTGGACACGTTAAAAGTGGAATCATGCTGTTATGCTTATCCACTGTCAACAAAAACATGCAGAACAGAGACCATGGAATTTAGACACCCCACCCCCAGTGATTTAATATGCTCTGGTGTTTTGACCGGAGACTTCTCAGCTCCCATTTCCTGTTTTTTTTTTTCTTTTTCCTGTTTTGTAACCTCTCCCTGTTAATACAGACTCTACAAAAAATGCTGTTTTTCTTACCTGTATAACACTGATTCCTAAATGTACTTATTCTTTTTTTTTTACACATTTGGGTTAATCAGCCTAATAGTGATCTTTAATTCCACCAGAGTATATGGAAATGTTTTCAAGAATACTTGATGAAAAAGATAAAATATTAAAAGCCTAAGATCAGTTTTTGAGTAAAGGATTATATAGCTAACTATCCATCCATGGTTACCAAAGAGGGCTTATAATAAACCAGATATATTGTTTGAATGAATAGCTATTAAAGTGCACACTAGTAATGCAAGCATTTCTTGGAGCTTTTCTCCCCAGGTTTGCACTGAAAAGGGATTTGGCTCATTTGGTGTCTCCTGATTAAGAAATGAAAATTAATAAATGAATACATGTATGCATGCATGCATACATAAATAGTGAGATGTTATACTTAAACTTAACCCAGCTTTAACCCTAAATCATTCAAATGAGTTTAAAAAGTCACTGACATGAATTAAGACTTTGATTTTCTTTGCACAGGACTCATTACGTTCTGGTAAGCTCACATCAACCATCAACAGCAGTTTGCTGATAGTAAAACAGTCTATATTTGGAGACAGAAAAACAATATATTCTTGGTTGTGCTGTATTTGGACTGACTTTGTTTAAACCGCTGTGTTGTAACCTTGTAATTCTAACTGAAGCTGTGTAGCAGAACACTAGCAGTATAAAACGTATTATACATTCATGAATGTCATTAGCATATACCATATAACAAAGATCTAAAAATGGTTTATTTTAGCAATAATCCATCACTGGGTGTGGATAATGCAGGCTTTACCCATGGTTACATGGTTTGATCATGATGGCAAAGCCCAAGTGGTTAATCAAAGCCAGCTGTGGGTAAAATCTGCATTACTCACACACATGAGTGGATTATTGTTATTATATAATGACATTATTTAAGGGAAAAAAGTCTTACCTTTTATAAATAATGTCATTGTATAAAAGGACTTAATACCCTTTTGCTGCCTTCTGGTACTCTGAGGCATCCAAGGGATCTACTGAGCATGCTCTGTGACTACACATGACATTGTTTTCTATGCTTTCTTTTTATGAGACTACTGATGTAGTCTGAATAGTCTGTGTGATTTTATAACAGCATGCATCTGTTTGCCTTATATTTCTTGAATTTGTCAAGGGGAGATCATGCCTGTTAAACTTGGTGGACTTCTTCAAGATGACCACCAAAGCCCTAGACAATGGCAAATCTGAGCATACAGCCTACCTAGAATTAGCCAAGGCCTTTGACACAATACCCACCTCAGGCATCATTGATAAACTCACCCAGCTGGGTATCAACCCATATATTGTCAGGTGGGTTGCAAACTGTTTCACTGATAAAACTCATACTGTCAAAAGGGTCTATATCACATAGTCGAACTGTCATAAGTTCAACTACGTAAATGTTGAACCCGGAAGTTCGAATTGCAATAACTTCGAACACTCAGAACAGCGATTTTTTTTCTCAGGGAAAACAAAAAACAAAAAAATACATGTACACTTCAGACTGTTCCTAATGTGGGGGCTTTGCCCCCCACCCCCCTATTTAAATATACCAACTCCGGGATTGCACCACAGTGGAGGACATAGCAAAGCCATAGAAACGGCCCACCAAATTTTTTCCCTGGGAAACAATTCGATGTTCCGCGGCTTTGCTATTTTGATATTTCGAACTTCCCAGTTCAATGTTTCAGCATTCGGACAATTGTGCATTTGAACTGCTAATATAGACCCCAGTCAAAATAGGGGACTCCACCTTCTCCAGCAGACCCATAACCAGTGTTTTTTCACAAGGATTGGTTCTGGGACCCCTGCTATTTGGAATCTACTTCTTTGAAGTACAACCTAAAACAAAAGGATTGTGGCTGACAAAGTTTGCTGATGACTGCAAACTGGGAAAGATCATTGAAACCCCTAGCAATGTCAACATCCTTCAAGAAGGTCTTACGCAGACTAATGACTGGTGCCAAAGTCATGGCCTTAAACTTAATGCAAAAAAATGCATTGTCATTCCCTTTGGCAAGGGTGATGTTCCTGCAAACTACCACATCAATAGCAATACCCTAAGCACACAGTCAATGGTGAGAGATGTGGGCACACAGGTTGACAGCAACCTTACGTTTGATCACCATGTCTCCACAGTGGTAAGAAGGGCATTTTATATTGCTTATCTCATAAGTAAGTGCATTGCCTGCAGAAAAAAAGAGGTTATAACCCCCCTGTACTCTTCCCTCATCAGGCTAATAATAGAGTACAATGCTCCCTTTGGTATGTTCCTTTCCAAATACCTGCAGCAATTGGACAGACCACAAAGGTTCCTTACAAAAAAATTCAGGGTCTTCAAAATCTGTCTTATGTGGACAGGCTGAAATCATTACATACAAATATTTCAAGCATGGGCATTAATGCCCTTCTAGCTTGCCAATATACCAAAACACCTGTTCCCATAGTAAGTATTCAGGCTGTTCTTAAAAATATCTGAACTAGTACTTGCTTTAATGTAATTTGGTAGCCTGTTCCATGCATCAGCTTCTCTATCAGAGAACCAATTAGTACACTTGTCATTCCTATAGAATCTTCTACAGAGGGTATCTGATGATTCTCTAGTACTTTTTGTTAACCCCAAACATTCCCAGAGGTAGTTGTCTCTAAATGCCTTATATACCTGAACAAGATCTCCTCTTAGATATCTGTAAGAGACACTGTGCAAGTTCAAATATTTTAGTCTTTCAAAATAACTTAAATTTTCACAGTCATGGATGCCCCTGGTATATTTCCACTGTACTCTTTCCAGTTTACTCATGCTTGTTTTCTTATAGGGTTTCCATATTGTTATTCCTACTCAAGTTTGGGTCTAATGTAACTAACAAACACTGACTTCATTATTTTTGATTTCCTAGACTTTATAAATCATTTTATATAACCTATAGTTGTATAACTATCAATAACCAATTGGTTGATATGATTAGAAAAACTCATAGCTGAATCTGCCCATATATCCAGGTCCTTAAATGAGCCTACAGTTTCAATCACTGTGTGCTGTATTAAATATTCACCTTTCAGTTTATGCCTACCAAATCTCATATGCTTAGTTTTTGGTGTATTTATCAGCATATTATTCTCCATTACCCAAATGGTCAATTTAATCAAGTTATTTTGCAGATATGCCTTATCTGTAACACGTGATCAGTTTACCCAATTTCAGATCATCTGGATATACACTGTAGAACACCTTAGATGAAAAAGTTAGGTCTGGAAAGATACAATCTAAACAAGTAAGGGCCTAGGACAGAGCCCTGTGGGACACCCTGACTGTAACAAAGGATTTTGACTGACCAGTTGCTGTATGATACTTGCCGTGTCCTATTTGTAAGCTATGCAGCTATCCATCTTATCAAGAGTACATCAATACCTAGTTGTACTAATTTATTGATCAGTGTTATGTGTATGATCCTGTCAAATGCTGAAGTGAAATCTATATAAATTACATCACAGCTCAATTTTTCATTCATAGCTGTTACTATATTGTTATAGAACATCAGGTTACAGGTGGTAATTGATCTGTTTTCAACATATGCATGCTGATATATGGTTTCAAGTCCCAACCTATCCAATTCTGAGAATAACTTATCCTATATTACCTTCTCCATTATTTTTCCACAACATGAAAGTAGACTTAAGGGTCTATATGACTCTGGGTTGGCTTACTCCCCTTTTCCTGAAAAACATCTTTAATAAGCGCATGTCTTCAATCATGAGGAATCTCCCCATATTTATATAACTTAGTGAATAATAGATATAGTGGTACTGTAAGTTCTTGCTGAAGTGTTCTCAGGTCATTGTTACTAATTCCGTCTCCTCCCTCTGCTTTGTTTGGATCCAGTTTGTGCAATTCTTTTTCAATATAATCTCATTTGATTCCTCTTTTGTGGAGCCAAACTGTTTTGCATAAGATTTTGTAAATATATCTATAATTTGTTGTGTCTGAGAATAAATTCTAGAATCTGCACACAGTTTATCAATTTATATGTCTTTACTCCTTCCACATTGTATGTATCTAAAAAAGGTTTCCTATTATGCTCAATATCTTTATATATATTTTCGTCAACTTTTTCTTGATCTTGTCTCACACTATACTTAATCTGTTTGTCCAGCTTGTTTATTTCAGTTTTCAAAGTTGTAGTTCGTCCTCTCTTCCATTTCTTATATTTTTTGTCTTTCACCTTAATCAGATATCTTGTCCTTATGGAAATATATCCGCCTAATGTTATATGCCTAGATCCTCATTTTAAACATTTTTTTTGATGTTTTGCACTCAAACAATTTCTCTTTCAAAACTTTCTACATTCCAACTGCTGTTTTTCCACTGAACACCTCACTCCAGATCGTTTTACATAGTAACTGTTTTGCTTCCATATAATCTGTAATTAACCTTCTGTGCATTGGTTTAGAATTCAGTTTGGCGGAATTATCTAGCAACAAATTAACCTTTATAACCCTATGATCACTGCACATCAATGGTGGTAAAAACTTGACTTGAAGTTACAGTAATTTCTTTGGGAACATAAACAATGTCTAGTATGTTCCATCCCCGGTAGGTTTTTTACAATCTGAAGCAATTGTTGTTCCTGAATAGATGCTGTGAATAATTTCCTTACTAACATTGTAGAATCAATATTATTCCAGTCTGTTTCTGTTAAATTTAAGTCCCCAGCTAATATTATTCTTCCCTCCTGTGTTTCATGCAAGAAATGTATGAATTCGTCTAGGTCATCTGCACTTGACTTTTGTAACCTGTGTGTTACATAACAAAGCAGTGTCCCTTTTACTACGTATTCTTTTTCCTTTACAGTCATTAATCAGTTTATGTTTCTTCCTTGTTATTTGTTGTGAACGTCTTCCTTTCTTTCTATTTTTCTTTTCTTCTAAACAAACCGATCCTCAGATTGCTGAATACTTGCATCCAGAATTCCAGAGTTGTCAGCGGCATCATCTTGTTTCATAGGGCTTGAATGATCTTTGCAGAAAACAGATGCATCATTTCCTAAACATGTTCTATTTATTCTATGCCTAACATGATTTAGTTCATCAGTCCAGTCATTAATATATGTAACAACAGTTCTCCAACCCATGCCAATTGCACAAGTGCAATAATCATCAGTAAGTCTAGATTTACTTCTAACAATGGTAAGCAAATCACCCTACTTTTGACACAAGGACCACAGATCACCAGTGTTATCAGATGTTACCTTTAAATATGCATAGCATTTATTACACTGTACAAGATATTGTGCATTAGCAAATAGTTAATTGCATACTCATTTAAGGAATCCAAATTCAGCTTCAAATGAATACAATATTACAAAAGAAAAGATCAAAATCAGTAACCAGAGAAATCAAAGAGAACTTAAATCAACTTCTATGACAAAAAAAAATCACACCAGCAATATACAACTAAATAAAGTACAGTAAGTTGTTCTGACCATACAAGTTCTACAAGCCAGACAAAAGTTGTAATTCCTTTACGTCTCTCACTATCACTCACAGTAGCACTTCTTTTTGACAATAAAGATAAATAAATCACAAACCAAGATGGGATTGTTCAGATATGCTCAGGATTTTCCTGTCTGCAGTATGTGAAAATGTATAACTGTCTAGGCCCCTTGAGGTGGCTAGAGCTTGCCTGTCTAAAACCTATTCCTTTCTAACAAACAACACTGAAATTAAAGGTAAAACAACAAAATATGAATCAAACTGAATCTTGTTAACAACCAGTCCCTTCCTACCTACAAACAGTGAACAACAGTGATAACAAATACAATATAAACTCAAATAAAACTTCTCTTACTAATCAACTCCACAGTAAGTCACAAACCAAGAAAGGATTGTTTAGATATGCTCATTGTCACTTTACTCTGTGTTATACACACAGCTCAGAGGTGACCTGCGCCTTGCATATAGACCAATCTCTGACCCACCTTTAATGGAAATGCTGCACATTCACAAGTCAAATGGCACACAGGTCACTCGCTCAAATGACCTTAACCTGGTATGTGACATCAACAGAATTTACTAAAGAGACAGATTTGTCTTACAGAGGTTGCCCCATCTTTGGAACAAGCTTCCTTTTCATGTTAAACAAACCCCTCATTGGCCTTATTTAAGCATAATTTGGATGATGGGATGGGTAACCGGAAATTCACCCTGAGGGTTCCACCTGTGTTCCTCTTGGACAGGGGCAATACATGCTGATTTTAGTATTTGCTTGAACCAGACACCCTTGGTAACATGGGTTGAACTTGACTAGGCTTATAAGGGCCCCTGGGGCCATTAGCTTAGTAACCTCCAATGATCCTATGATCCTATAAACGTTATGGTTTGTTGGCATATCACTGAGGAATGAAGTCATTGAAGACCAAGATGGATCTTTTTTTTAGTATGTCAAAGTTAGCAAGGTATGCGGCTTGCAGGGGAATTCCCAAGCATTGAAATCTGAGTTTTTTAAGTATAGTGTATTATTTTGCAGTTTATTTTATTATTTTTTGTACATCTTAATTACCAGCTGAGCTCTGTGGAGAAAGCTACATCGCAGGATTTGATTTACAACAGGAACACTGACTGGTTTGTCAAATCAGCATCCACATTTTTGAATATAAAATGTTTTTATTGTATAATTTAAAATATGTATTTGAAATATCCACATCCATAAGAAAATTCTGTTTAAGAAATGTTGCCTTATTTGTAGATTACTACCTCATGTCTTTTCTTTTGCTCAGGTTTGAGGTTTATGTAACTACCCAGTTGGAAGGGCAAGACTTATTTGTTAGAGGGCTATAATTGGTGCATAAGTGTTTGGGAATGCTGACATTATCCAGACACGTTGATGGCTTATAAACTTTGAAGTACATTTTTGTTTGGCACATATCTTCACTGACATCTTGGCTGTGATCTTTTCTGCCCATGTACATAATGGCATTTTTGTTCTCCATATGTTTCCCTTCTATAAAGGTACATTGGAATATGTTGACAGGGAACTGAATGAGGCTGTTATACTGCAGATAGTAAGGGTAGTTTAGACATTTTACCTGCTCTTTGACATGCATTTCTTAGGGCCATGACTAGTGCTCACACTAGAATATTACTATTCCCTTCTCCACCTATTGACAGTATCAGGCAATGTTCTTTGTAAGCCCAAACTGCCTCACTGCTAGTCAGCCTGCTGGTCTCCACATGATGTGAGCAAACCCAGGTAGTCCCCAGAAAAAGAAGAAGTGGAGGCCAGCAAACATTTGATCATCCCTACCCAGCCAGGGTGTTAACTGAGCCCAGAATGGTGGAGACGTGAGCAGATGCTACATTCATATGCCACTAGGGTGATCTGATTGTTTTTTTAAAAAACTGAGAATATCTACAACTGTCCTTTGATCTTTTTGTGTTACATTTAAACTGCGGTCTGTTCTACAGTGATCTGAGTTTAATGAGCTACATTTTTCTGCAGAGAAGTACTATGGAGATATACTGCCTTGCTGTCAGCTATGCTAACAACTATGGAATGTTTATCAACATTTCATCTTTCTTGGTCATGCTGATCCTTGCAGGAGGTACATAACAAAGTGCTATACAATTATAATTATCAATGATTTATCTTGTCGTGGCCACAGAAGCGATTTCAGAATTTGTGCCCATTTTAAGATTATAATCCATTTAACGGTTTTATACTGCAGAGGTGCACATCAGGAGACTACAGTACTTCTATTTAACACCAGATGGGGATCAAGAGACAAAACAGTAAAACCTTTTTGTTTTCAGCATCCACTATTCAGATAGTAGCAGTTTGTTTATATATGTGTGTATATATATATATATATATATATATATATATATATATATATATATATATATATATATATATATTAACAATCAAAAAGAATTGTAGGGAACTGTTCATAATATAAAGTCAGAAAAAATATTAAACGCTTTTAAGAACTGCAGCTATGAAAAAGGTATCTGTATACAGCAAGCCTATGGACAGTAATCACCTTGCCAATATTCACCCTCAAGTATGGCCCCAAGATAATTTTATTGCTACCTATCCAGTCACCAATGTTTGTCTTAAAGGAAGTGAGTATGTCACTCTGTTTTATATGAAAAGGAAGATTATTCCAGAGATGAGGCTGACAAATAAATCTGTTCACCTAGTATGTCTTTATCTATTTGTTGGTGGAGATTACCGTATTTACACTGAGTGTTTATAGATCCTTTTGTTTTTTGGAGGTGCTGGAGATTAAGAAGGTTTTGGTCCATAACGGTACAGAATGCTAGACATAAATCACCACACAGGAGTCAGTGGAACACAGGGATAAAGCTTCAAGTCTGTCTTTGTAGCTGAGGGTTTTTTTTCCAGTGATCTTTTGGTTTAGAACATCTGGGATTTTTCCAGCTGCGTGACATGTATAGATAATCATGTATTAAAAGGTGTATTGTAACTTATGATTGGTCTGATTAGAGCAGGGTATAGAGGAACGATAACTTCCTTTGACCTGACTGGGGTGACTTTAATTGTAAACTGGGCTAGACAGAAGTATTTCCTGACTTCTTTTGCTATGTGGTATTCAAAGTATAAAAAGTTGTCTAAGGAGCTGTTGAGATTTCTGACAACCAGTATCAGTCCAGTCTGGAGTGGGGTTCTGTCTATACTGTAAGATGCTGGCAAGATTTGTTTATCAGGTGGGACAATACTGCATGTTTTCTGTATTTCATTAAGCATGTTTCTTATACATATTAATTTATATAGTTTGACTCTTGATAACACGGTATCAGATACTGACCAAACAACAACATCCAGTTTGCAATCATCAGCAAATTTAGTAAGTCGTGTATCTGAGTTAATGGTTTGGACATCCAAGAAAAATATGCAGAACAGAAGGCGTCCCCAATACTGAGCCCTGATGAATACCACTAGTCACACTTTCACTTTCTTAGGTGACAAGTACTAATTTAATTACATGGGTTATCTCTGTCAGCCATTTGGCTATCCATCTTATAATATCAGGGTTTACATTTGGGCCGTTATGGTTACTTACAGTTCCAGCATGGGCAATATTGTCAAAGGCCAGATTTGGGTACACAGTGTGAAATGCATGGCTGCTCTCTACAGCTTCAGTGACTTTCTTAAAGAGGTTTACTAATTTAAGGAGACATAAACTCCCCTTGAGAAAGACATATTGTTCCTGTTCTAGAACAGTAAGATTTTTTTTTTATATTGAAGCTTAAGAAGTTATAAATAACACATTCGTTGTTATTGCAAATTCAGATTGTAAGCATGCCTCTTAACTGTACAGATTTTCACAGAATGTCCAGATTTTGGCCTCATATTTTTGGTCCGGTTTTCATAAAATTGTGGTTTTCTGGCAAATTAGTGATAAATCATTAAAGACTGAAGTTAGAAAATAATGACTGACATTTGAGTTTAAGACTTCATATCCTTCAGAAAATTCATGCTAATGCAAAACCTGTTATTCTATCAACTTTCTAAGTTTATAAGAACAATATTTAAAAATGTTCCCTATTTTGGGCCTTTGTCCCACTTTTCCTTATGGCTTTGTCCAGATTTCTTGCTCTAAGAGATTGAGAGGTATACTTGCAAGGCTAATAGCTATTTGTTTCTGGGGTCTGAGGTAGAGGCCCCTTTACAGAGTGGCATATCAAAAGCTGTTTTCCATACCTCAAGAGCACACCTTGTGGCTATGCTTAATCTGAACAGTTGTAGGTGGGGTTCGCTGTTGATTAAGCAATGAGGTAAACTATTCAGGCCCTTGGAAGTGTCATTTTTACTTTCACATAGTGCAGCTAGGATATGTTCCATAATGATCTTGGAGTGAAGAGGGAGGTCAAACTTTAGTGGAAGTTCAATAACTGTTTCTGATGTGTAGTTGGCACTAAAGATATCTGCAAGCAGAGAAGTAATATCTTTAGGTATGAGTGGATAATGCCATTCATACCTCTCAACTGTACAGATTTTAGCAGAATGTCCAGATTTTTGCCTCATATTTTTGGTCAATTCTTCATAAAATGTGGGTTTTTTTGGCAAATCACTCTGATGATATGAGGATTGAAGTCACTAAATAATGACAAAGATTTGAGTTTCAGACTTCAAATCCTTGAGAAAATGTATGTTAACACAAGCTGTGTTACTCAAGCAACTTTTTAAGTTTATAACAGCAATATTTAAAATCTGTCCCTATTTTGGGGCCTTTGCCCCACCCCCACCCATTTTGTCAGGCTTTTTTCAGATTTCTTACACTAAGAGGTTGAGAGGTATGATGCCATTATAAATTAATTCAGAGCATTTTAAAGTTTTAGTTCTTAATCATCTTATCTAGTTAAAGAAGGGTTTATGATTTCCTTGGCTTCTGGTTGGTCTGGTTGCTAGCTATTTTAGTGGAAACCTCTCCAGTTTAACATCTGGACTGCTGTGCAGCTATTCTTTCTGTTGTGCTGAGCTGTTGTACATGCTGCCAGAGCATCTACCTGGAGAAAGCTAAAACAAGCCTGCAGATCCCAACAGCATCTGGAATGAGACTGCTACACCGAACAGCCTGCAACAAACCTCTCAGGAACCACCATGAGATTTGTGCTACTGTTTTGCTGCTATAAGAGAGGATGCAAAGGGACATGGCTCCTACCTGCATGTAGCTGCAGTGACATCAGCATGACTAGTAACAACTTGGTAGCCACTAGGTGAATCATCATCACTCATAGCAAGGCTTGCTCAATTCCCGTTGTACTCTGTACAGTGTGCAATGCGTGTTATATCCCTGCTGTTACTGTGTGTGCAATAATGTCATTAGAACAAAGGATGTCAACAATGCATTGCACAAACATTTCTCCTTTTATTTAGGGTTTTAAAAAGTTAGAACTACACTGGAAAGGAGACAATGACAACAGAAGATTAGATCAAAGGGATTTGTATTTAAATTTAGCCCTTGAAACACCTTGCCCGCTGGTCTTAGTGAACATATAATTATTGAGAGTGTAATAAAACAAAAACTTGGTGCCTTCAGCACTTTAGTAATATAAAGTTATTAATTTTAAGTGTGTAATATTTTAGAGTATTTTTAATAAAAATGAAATTTGGAGGGTTAGGTACTACTTTGGTATGCTGTCTGTTAATTGATCTGCCTGACTGTTTAGGGATTATATAAATCAGGGGGTTTCATTAATTAATTATCCTGAAGAAGTCTCATTCAAGATATGAAAGGATTTAACTCAAAAGGTGTTTTATGAGTCTACAACCCTCAGTTTTTTTATTGTTTTTAGTTTGTGGTTTACCATCTGAGGTGCTTCAGGATAGGTTTAATACATAGGAGTGCCAGACAGAACCCATATAAACACAAGAAGAACTTGTAGAATATTCAAAGATAGTAATTGGATGCCTGAATTGAACTTTGAACCTTGGAGCTGTGAGGCAGAGTTGTAAAACATCTAAACAGTAAACAAGAAAGCAAACAAATCTCTGAGTAAGCATATAAACAACCCAACCACAAAGAGTATGGCAAAACATGGCACTTGGAGCAGACGATTAAGGCTATGAGCTGGCAGTGAGCTATTTTATGTAGTCTAAGGTTTGACTCCACATCCTCTGTTTGTTTACTATGTGGCATTAAGGAAATTATTAACCAAGCAATACTCTGTATTAACTGGAAAATTGGGCTAGGCTCTTCAAAGGTCTCCTGGATTATATGCAAAATAGTTGTCTATGAACCTACAAGAATGTGTGTCCAAAACATTTACAACCCTCTCCCCTTTTTCAGGCCATTATGAGCGGCATGAAATTTACCCCAGAAAATATCTCAATATAAGTTACCTTCAATTTAAGATATTGTGGCGAGATATAATTAACAGTAAAATTATTTTCTAAACGCGGAGTCTTTTTTTTTTTTGGCTTTATTACAAGAGTGTGTCACTCAAAATTTTTGAGCAATTATGCTAAAACATTTTTCCCACTGGTATTTTTTCTTCCTCCCAAGATACCTCGAAAAGAAAGTTTGCAACTATTTTTTTAAAGCATATTCTGCTGTTTTGCCAGTATCTCTCCATATTGATGCTGTATGGATCTAATCTTTTGCCTTCTTGCTTTCCCCTCTAGAAAGATTGAGTCCCAAGTTAAAGACATATTGTTACTTTTCACACCCGCTCTCATGTGTGGTCAAAATCAGTAAAGTTCTACCTTCCAGTGCTGCTATGGTACATAAATATTGCAACACTGTTCAACATAACGTGGACTCAACATTCAGGCATCAGATAAATAGCTGTTATTATGATTAGTGTAGAACCGAGATGCTTGGGTTTTCACTTTAAAAATAAAATAATTTAAGAAGAATATAAATAAAAGTGACTGAAGTTATTCTATAAATGGGCTCTGGCTCCTGCTTGCTTCAAAAAGGTGTCTTCAAAGGCAAGAGTGAAATAGAATCCTCATGGATAGCAATAGCCCCGTTCATAATATATGGAGCCACTCTGATTATATTATGAAAACAATTACTTTTATATATACAACTAGTTATAGCAGGCTTGTTTATACTGAGATTCATATGTAAAAACCTTATTAGTCAGGCTTTTGCTGTCTGAAAGAACTGCATCAAAAACCTACACAGCTTTGAAAGTTGTTAAAATTCTTTTTTTTTTAATTGAATAAATTTCTATTGATTTTCAGAAACATAAGCATATATACAGTATGTATATCAAAGAAATATTTACATAGTCAAAGCTTAAAGTGGAGAAACAATTTCAAAAATAAAAATTACAAAACCAACTATTTACATAGAATGCCTATACTTGAAAAACATTGTTTTCTTGAATGTATTTTTGAATAAGATTCTAATTTATTACAAGGTTGTAACATACTTCACAGAAAAGTATGGCACAGCAAAGAATATAATAGTTTGTCTCTGGCAGCAACAAGTATATGGCAACTGCAAAAGTACTTTGTATTCCTAGACTCTTAACTTTAATACAGTGGAGCAGCTAAAGCACCCCATGAGTTACAAAGAATTATGATAATGTCAATGATTGTAACAATTTGTGAACGTGTTCTCAAAATGCATACAAGAACTTTACCTGTTAACCCTTAGTCTTGATGTAAATTTCTTGGATCCATTTCTCAAGCACATTAGCAGTTTAGTTTTGACAGGTGAGCTGATCATAACCCTTTGAATTATAGCTAGTAGATCACATTTGTGTATAATATACAGTTTGTGTCAATTTGTAAAGCTTCAGGATTTAAACAGCAAAGCACAAAGTGGCTCATCCTTCCTGGTTCCTTTGCGCTATGTATTAAATCCTCTGTGCTGGCACAGTGTAGTGATGGATTACATTATTTCATATATTTTTATTTTTCTTAAAGACTTTACGTTTCACTTTGCAGAGGTAGCTAACCTTCATTTGTGTAGAAAGTTGCTCATTATTGCCATGTTCAACAAATTTTGTCAGAATCTATTGAACTATTTTGAACATAATGAAACACTATGAACCCGCATAACACTGTCTGCAAGCAGTGAATTTGAATATTATTATTTATTTATTTATTTATTTTTATGAAAAAATCTTTTTAGTAGTTTTAACTAAGTTATTTAAAAGTTATTGCAAACTTTACAGATATGGCACAAAAAGTTCAACACACATTAAGAACTATGTGCAACAGGATTTTCAGTCCACCCGTAAATAAATAGTAATGACAGCACATTTAATATTAGAGATTGTTGTTATGCAGGTATCCATAGTGAATAAACAAACTTCCAAAATGTAACATTTTTAAAATGGAATCCTATGCCCAAACTAACCATATACAAATATATTTCAGAGACCGTAAGTACCAAGTAATAAAGTGAAACAATGTTTTCCATCTCCTTAGCTGTCTTGTAAGCTTTTAGGTATTTGAGCATGACACATGAACATAGTAACCCACTGAGCTGTGATAAAGTAGTTGTGGATTGTTAACTGTAAATTGTCAACAGGTATGTATGCTTGTTTGTGTGATAAGGCAGAAAGGACTCACAATGCACTACTATTCCTTGCCTGTTTGCTTGTTAAACTCTGTGGATGGCAGCACATTTTCATGGTGTGACTTACGGAGTCAGATGTGACTCAACGGCATTGGATGGCTGTATGGATGCATGGAGGGGTGGATGGAAGGAGGGATGAACAGATGGATGGATTTCACTAGGGCACTAAGCATACCCAGGAAAATGTTTCTTTTTATAGGTTAAACTAAAATGAAATAGTATCACTGTCATATTCCTTTAATATTTATTAAGTTACCTTTTATTTGTAATACCCTAAAATTCTTGCACCATGTAAGATGATCACAAAATATGTAAGGAAATGGGCATTCTGGCTACAACAAGCATTGCGTACAGCTAATTTACTAGGACAAGTGCCTTTTCTTTGAGGGAGCTAGATTATGTAGTAGAGAAAGTCATAAACTGTAAATGTCATTTAATACAAGTTATACAAGACAGGGCACTTTTGACATATTTTTCAATAAACTGTCATTCTTCAAAATAGGATCTAATTCTTCCCAAACTGAGGAATCTGATGAAGTCTCTGTCCAATCAAAACATGAAAGGGCTTATTAATTTTTAACATATTTTCATCTTTAAGTGGATCCCAAGGGTTATTTTCACAGTGCTGCACATTTTAATTTTTCTTTCTCTTGAATTTTCATTTGTTTTTTGATAAGATAATGTGACAATAGACAGCTCTGACAACTTCAATTCCAAATAGGGATAAGTTGTAAATAAATGCAAATATATATATATATATATATATATATATATATATATATATATATATATCTTTATATGTGTGTGTGTGTAATCAAAATAAAAAAAGTATTTATTTTTCTATTTTGCAGGGGGCCAAGCCCCCCCCTGCACCCACACAACCTCTGCTAATAATATACATCAGTTCTGAGATCACACAGCAGCAGGGTAAGGGCAAATTCCCTGACTCACTTTACAGCGATCAAAAACTTTAGAGAAAAGAATGCTTGCTCATACCAAATGAGCATTCACTGTTTTGACATGCAGATGCACACACACACACACACACACACACACACACACACACATATATATATATATATATATATATATATATATATATATATATATATAAGTGCACTGATTTTCACTGAATCACCCACATATCGACGTTTGCAACATTGACCAGAAAAAATCAATACTGCAAATGTCGATGCACTACTATGCATACACCAAGCAATAGCTTTAAAACATTAAACCACAAAATGTAAGTAAAAACAATGTTTTCTGCAGAGAAGCAAGCACACCTGCATCCCCCAAAGTGGGTGAGCTTCACCACCCATATCACCCTGCTAATTTTATATACTAACTCTGAGATTGCACAATTTGGGGAAAGGGCATATTCCCCTATCCTGAATATTATGTGATCTCACACACATGTTGACTATCTGTTTAGTCGACCAAATTATGTTTACTAAACAGATGCATACCAACTATAGAGTTGACAATAATTAAACCCCCTGATGCACGCACACACACACACACACACACACACACACACACACACACACACACACACACACACACACACACACACACACACACACACACACACACACACACACACACTCACACACACACACACACACACACACACACACACACACACACACACACACACACACACACACACATCAAAGTGGAGTTATTAGCGTGTAATTTTGAATGCTGTTAAATTCTTTGCGACTGTTCTTTATACTTAAAACCAGAAAATAAAGTAGAAACAATAGCAATATCAAACATAGTTTCTTGATTATAAATCACTAAGCAAGATTAACATATGCAGTGTACAGGTTTGATCTGAGAATCTGAGATCTGACTATTTTTGTATCTCATTTTTGAGCATCTCTGTTAAATTTGGTTTAGTATATACATTCATTTGAGCAGGGGCAGCTTGTGGTATAGGACTGCAGGACTGCAGACCCCCCCCCACCTGTAAAAGAAAAAAAACAAAACAAATTGCAAAGTCCTGGAACCCCTGCAGAAAGAAAGAAAAACAATGTCACATGCGTTCTTGGAGTTCCGGAACTCACAGAACTCCAGACTGCTGTGTCAGCAGTCTGGATAGGGGGAAAGGCATCTCTGCCCTGCAGATGCCCAGAAGTCTGTGCAGTGATGACTGCATAGAACAGAAGAACTCTGGACTGCATTGTCTACAGGCTGCAGCCTACTCTTGTGGGGAAAGGAGGAGACTGGAACTCTGAGAACAAGCTTGCGTGGGACAGGGAAAGGGCCAGCCATTAGCTTGCACGGGACTGACTAAGGAGAATGGAACAAGCTTGCTTGGGACAGGAACACTGAATTCAGGTACTGTGTGTAGCCGTTAGCTTTGAATGGGACTGAGAAGGGACTGAGAAGGGTGTGTGTGTGTGTGTGTGTGTGTGTGTGTGTGTGTGTGTGTGTGTGTGTGTGTGTGTGTGTGTGTGTGCGTAGGGCAGAAACACTGAATTCAGGTACTGTGTAGCTGTTAGCTTTGAATGGGACTGAGAAGGCTGTGTGTGTGTGTGTGTGTGTGTGTGTGTGTGTGTGTGTGTGTGTGTGTGTGTGTGTGTGTGTGTGTGTGTGTGTGTGTGAAATGCCACAGTTGCTATATACTGGTGGCTAGAGAGAATACTAGGTGGTGGATAGAGAATACCTCAGGTTTGAACCCTGTACCTTGGGTGCAGGTGGCAAGGACCTGATTTCCCTACCCACCACCATTTGTAACAAATTTGCAGATTTTTGCTTCATATTTTTTCTGTTCTGTTCCGCATAAAATATGTGGTTTCTGTATTTTTGTTTCCTAACACAGTTAGTAGTGCAGTGGTAGCATTATTGCCTGGCAGCTATAGGTTCTCTGGTTTGATTCTTGGCTGGGGTACCTTCTGTGTGGAGTCAGCATGTCCTCCCATCTTACAAAGACATATGTCTGGAGTGTTTCTTTCTGGGCCACTGTTGAAAATTGGCTTTTGTTCCAAGTCAGACTTTCCTGGTTAACAAATGTAAAACTGGCTTTTGTTCCAAGTCAGACTTTCCTGGTTAACAAATGTTAAATAAATAAAAATAACAGGCATTTGAATTTCAGACTTCATATTCTTCCAAACGTATATGGTAACACAAAACCTTTTATTCTAGCAATTTTCTAAGTTTATAAGATGGATATTTGAAATTTGTCCCTATGTTTTGTGACCGTATTCCCCCATTATTGGCTTTGTCCAGGTTTTTTGTACTAAGATTTAGAGCTATGGTGAGAACTGAATTCACTTAATATGTTTGGAGGCTGTATTCCCTCATTATAGGCTTTGTCCAGGTGTTTTTTGCTAAGAGGTTGAGAGCTATGGTGAGAACTGAATTCACTGAATATGTTTAGGGGCTGTATTGCCCCATTACTGGCTTTGTTCAGGTGTTTTGTGCTAAGAGGTTGACAGCTATGGTGAGAACTAAATTCACTAAATGGTAACCATTTAAGTTTCAGTCTTCCACTATTTCACAAAACAGCTGATTTGGCATAGTTGTATGTTGCTTTGACTGTTTTGCACAGGGTTCTGGGTTCAAGTCTTGGCAGAGAAATGTATGGTGGTAACACAGCATTTTATTCTAGCAACTTTCCAACATTATACAAGCAATGTTTAAAATCTGTCCCTGGTTGTTGGGTAGTGTACTAGTACAGGTAGTGTACTCACTTTTGATGCAGAAGGCTGTGGGTTCTACTCCCACAGTAGGTAGATGCATTTCTGATACTGTACTGTGTTGCAAAGGGAGTGGATGCTGCAGTCCTTTTTGGCAAAGATACCTAGTAACTATGAACCTGTTATCAGTTTGCCATGCATTCCCTATTGCAGTTTTACTAGCTTATCATTTTTAATGCACATAAGCAATTTATTCATCAAGGGTAACAGGCACTTTATTTGTATATGAAACAATGAAATATAAAGTTGTTTGCTAGCAGCAACCTCTTCATGAGTTACAGATTTCTTTAATGTGGAATTATATAGATGACTTTTATTTCTTCTGAGATTGTGCATATTTACTGATACTGGTGGACTGTAGAAGTTTGAGTAGACTTTTATGATGGAAATGTTCTGAATTGGGCAGTTTTGTCATTATTGGTACATGCATTTTGTTTCATTGTTTACTGGAAAAATGTTCAAAACAATAAATTTAAAATGCCCTCAGGAATATAATTTAATGCAATCAGGATGGTGTGCAAGGGGCCTACGATTTGAAAACAGCCCAAAGTTAATCTTTATCTGCACTGACAAAATGTATTTTCTTTGAATGAGGGTTTCAAGGCTGTTTCAATGGCAGAGAAGTTTTAATGCTAAGTCTATTTTCATTGTGAGACTGCATTGCTTTGTTTAGCATATATCTGTTAGTGTTTGTGCTGTAAAATGCAAAGTAAAACTTTCAAATGAATTCCAAATCATCGCAGAAGTAAAGCAGTATGCACATTACAGTGTTTATGGTAAATGTGGTGAAATAACCAAGGAATGGGACATTGGAATGGCTACAGGGGGGAGGCTCCATTCGACCATGATGTTGTGAGGGGGGAAGGGCAGCAAACTTAGACAGCCCTGGCTGAACTATACCTTTTAACTGTCCAGATTTTTGCAGAATGAATAGATTTTTGCTTCTTATTTTGGTTTGTCTCTCATAAAATTTGTGTTTTTCTGGCAAATCATTTAGGAATGAAGTCACTAAATAATGACAGACATTGAGTTTCAGACGTTATAACCTTCAGAAAAAATGCATGCTAAAGCAAGACCTATTATTCTATCAACTGTCATAAGTTTATACAAGAGCAATTTTTAGTACTGTTTGTATGTTCCCTCAATATATTTGGCCTTGTCCAGATTTCCTGCATTAAGAGGTCGAGAGGTACGTGCAAATAAATCACTTTATAGAATTAGGAATATCAAAACCTCTCAACTGTCCCCAATTTTGGATCAAAATGTTGCTCTCCCCCTAATAATCCCTCCACAAAATGCCAGTTTTGGAAGAAAATGTGGAGGGTTTACAATTATAAATAACTGTAATGATCAGAGTTATATATTACTTTTATTTCAGAAATGCATGTAGATTCTCTTATTTTGACAGCTGCTCAAGTTAACAGTACTAATATTAAAAAGGTGTCCCTTCTTTGACAGGTTCCCAGCTGTATTGTGTGGCAATTTTATATTTTTGCATCACATTGTTGGTCCG
This sequence comes from Protopterus annectens, assembly GCF_019279795.1. NCBI lineage: Eukaryota > Metazoa > Chordata > Ceratodontiformes > Protopteridae > Protopterus > Protopterus annectens. The sequence goes on along the minus strand of NC_056728.1, from coordinate 601,853,144 downwards.
TTTTTCATAAAATTGTGGTTTTCTAGCAAATTAGTGGCAAATCATTAAAGATTGAAGTTAGACTTTCAGATTTCATACTCTTCAGAAAATTCATACTAATGCAAGATCTACTACTGTTCTATTACCTTTCTAAGTTTATAAGAGCAATATTTAAAAATTGTCCTTATTTTTGAGCCTGTGTCCCACTTCTATGTATGGCTTTGTCCAGATTTCTTGCTCTGAGGTTGAGAGGTATGAGTGTCAGACCCATCACCATCAGCCAGAGACATTTCAAATTGTGACATACTTGTTGCACCCCACTCCCCCATGTAGTGACTCTGGATGTGTCCAAGCAAGGCAAGGAGCAGTTATCTAGTGTAAGTGTGCAAAGTATTCCCCCATCCAAAGTAGACACATGTACGACAGTGGCTTTTCATCTGTCCTTTATTTTGCAGAATGTTCTTTTTTTTTGTCATATTTTTATACTGTTGATTTATGCTTCTTATTATTCAGAAAATGCATGCTGTCGCAGTACCCTGTTGCTCTGTGTTTAAGTAGCAATGCTTTAAGAACCATCAGGTAAGCTTGTCGGAGATTGTAAGATGCAAGTAAGCTTTAATAAGCATACTGTTAAAGAATTACCAACATTGAAAGCCTTTTTGTTGCTGTCATGCAGATAATATTTACATAACTAGTTAATGTATAAGCCTTAGGTACTGAAATGCATATGACAGTAATAGTAATAAAAGATGGAATACAGTATTTTCAGAAGCTCATTACATTTGTTGGAGACTTGCAGTCCTCTTTGCAGGCTTTACCCGTAAACTAAACAGAATGCCAATCTATCACGTGTGGTCCATAACTTGCGCAGTAATCCTTTAAGCAATTTATCTTGAGCTTGTTTCTTGTTTGCTGTTCATTTTTTACTCTGATAATGTCTTCCCCATGAAACAAGTAGATAGTTGTTGTCAGGCAGCAGGTCTTTTTTGGATAAGAAACATTTTTACAAGTGGGGCTATCACAGAGACTGCTACTTTTAGCATGTTATTTGGTAATTTTATAAAGCTGAATATAAATTATAATTAGAACTGCAGTGCAAGGAGAAGTGGTTTGAGTTGAGTGCTGCTTGTTTTTTTTTATATTTGATTTTGACTGGCATTCCAGTAATGTATTTAAAAAGTAATTTATTTTTTCATGCCTCACAACCTTTGTGTTTCCATCTAGATATTAAGTAAGCTATCATGTAGTCAATGCATTGAAATATTTTTTTCTTCTACACTTTGTTTTGTCTTGATTTGACTCTTGTAATGACGGCTTGGCACCCAGGGGCAGTGTATTTAATTAAAGTTCCAGTTGTTGTGGTTTTGAGCATTGCTCCACCCCTTTCTAGCTGGACACACCCCTTCCCATTGGCCCCACCCATTTAGCTTTCTCCTGCAGCCACCCTTCAATTTGAAGTCACCAGCTGCCACTGCCTTTGAGTGTTTATCACATTTTAATGTTTTGTTTTTTTTTGTAGGTGGTGGTGACTTTCTAAAGCATAAACATGATTAAATAGGGAACAGTTTTTAAAAAGATGACAAGAATCTGTCAGAAATTAGTGTTGGTTTGCAACAGAGATGAACTGCAGTAATAATGGGAAAATATATATTGTCAGGAATGTGAAAACAGGAGACAGCTGGCTAGAAGAAAATAAGATGGCAGTCCTGCAGGCCATTCAAAATGTTGTGCTCTACAAGGTAAATGTGTGGTTGATGATCTCTTTTTTCTGCTTGATCTAATTTTCACATTTTTGACAGTTTAATTTCTCCATGTGTTTTTGTGTTTTTAATACTGCAACAGGAATAAACCCTTTTCCTATGTCAGGCTACTATTAGAGTAGTTGAAGTAAGTATTGTTTCAGCCTTTGGTGTAAGCCAAGAGAGCTCTTCTCAGCACCAGCAATGTGCCCAGAATCACCTCCTTCTGTAATTTATATAGGGTTACATGTATTGGTGGCATTTTTAAGTAGGACTGTACATTCTTTTTTCTTATTCCTGTTGTTTCTTCTACTGTTGGAAGAGTTTAGGCATCTTTCCATGCTGCTCTCATTTCTACTTGCAGATCCTGGTATTTTATGAATTTTACCTCTCTATATGTAAGGCACTGTAATCACTGAGTGTATCACTTTCAGTGATTAATGTTTCTTTTGTCTTTTTGTCTTGGACTTATTTATCTAGCTTTTTTGCATCTCTTTTTGAATTGGTGATAATAGATGATTCCATGCAATATAAATTGTAATTTTCTCAATAATGTTTTGGGGTTCACATTTCCAGTGCTTCTCAGCTACTTCTTTAATGTAGTGTTTCCACAATTCTCAATGTAATTGTCTTGCCACATTATTTGTGTCCTTCAGTGTACAGACCCTCAGCTATGAGTGTATCACACCCAGTAATGAAATGTGCAACTGTTTCCAATTCTGTTTTACAGAGTTTGCATTTGTCCATCTCCCTCACTTTTCCAATGGGCCTTGTAAACCAGTGTGTACATAGTCCACTATCCTGGGCTCCAGTTATAAGCCTTTCATCTTTTGGTTTCAAGTCACTTTTTCTTAACTCTTCCTACATCAGATCTTTTTCAGCATGAGGTTTTTCAAGAAGATCTCTATACTTGCCACTATATCTCTGTACTTTCCACTTTTCTTTTTTTCTCTTCTCGTCTTCTTCTTTATATTCTTTCTTTTGTTTTGGCAATATCAGTTGCTAATTTCTGTCTATTTCTGAAGAAATGGCTTGATTTCCATTCCCACTTTGTTCCAGGATGTTTCTGCAAAATTAAGGAATTATGTCATCTTAAACTTTTCTTCATGCTTTACAACTTTGTCTATGTCTGGATCTGATGTGGGACTGCATACATATTTCCTGATCTCAATTGCAGATCTGTACATGTAATCAATATTGAAAAGGTCCATGTCTCCTTCAGAGTGAGGAGGTGTATAATCTTGTTATGCATTGGTATTTGTATATAACTCAGTAAGTGTGAAGCATTTTTCTTGTTTTCTTATCTAACGGATTAAACAATTTTTGGTGCCAGTTAATCACACCAAACCTGTAAGTCAGAACAGGAAGGACAAATTGATTTAGAGTTTGGACTTTGTTCCTAGATGTCAAAGCCTTTTACAGTATTAGCTTTAGTCTTATGAAGTATTCCTCACTAAGCTTTGTTTTCATCTGATTATGTTTTATTGCTGACCATTCATCTATACCCAAATATTTATATACTCACGCCTTCTCAAGTTCATTTATATCACGTTCCTGTCTCAGGATGATATGTGCTTGGTGCTGCAGCTTTCCTTCTATAAATGTTGCTTTTTCACATTGATCAAAACCAATTGTCATTCTTATATCATATGAGAAAAATTTAACCATTTGTAATCGGGCTTTGAGATCCTCATCTGATGAACTATACAACTTTAAATAATCCACAAAAATTAGATGAGATGTCTTCAGACAAGACTGGTTTCTGGGACTTAAACTATAGCCAAGCCTAATCTATTAAGCAGGCAGCATATTGAGTTAAGGACAAGACAAAGCAACAATGGTGACAAAGATTCACCCTCGAATTTCCCCCTTGGATTTTTATCCCTGGGGTGATAACTGTCCTTTGTCATGGCTCAGCTGAAAAGTGGCTTGCCACTGTTTCATAGTCACTGAAATGCAAATGATCAATGTAGGGTGCATTTTATACATCTGTGAGCATGTCATTATCCAAGAATATGGGCTGCAGTCAAATGCTTTTTTGTAATCTATCCATGCCATACTTAGATTATTTCCTTTTTTACAATTTTCTGTCAGCTTTGTTCAATAATAAGTGATCATTCTAAATGACTTTTCTTTTATTACCCTTTTGGTCAATTGCCATAATTACATTTTTTCTAGATAGTTATAACCTCTGCATCAATTCCTGTGTATAATGTATATATTGTTGAAAGTCAAGTTATTGGTCTGTAGTGCTTAGGCTGGCTTACAGGTTCACTCTTAAGGAGGGGTATTGTTTTCCTGTTAACCAGGTTAGTGTCTGTTCAGAATGTGTTTATAAATAATTCTTACTTCGGGCTAAATCTATGAGTAAACTTGTTAATACCTTTAGTCAAGGGTTGTATGTGCAAAGCCTCTAAGACTGGTGATCTGGATTTATGGCCTGCTGCAATCTATAAACCTTTAAAATCCAAAGTATGGTTATCAACTTCTTTTTGAAGAATAAATCTCATGTGTAGTTCACTTACATAAAATCCTTTTTATTGCAGTGATATCTTTCACATTACAGACAGATGAGTGCTGCTTTGTGTTAATGTTACAGTCATAAAATTATTAGATTTATATTTGCTGGGAAATTGGCATATTAACAGCCAGCTCCACATCTTTGAGAGTATCCTCCAGTGGGCTGGAGGTGGGTGTCTGTGGGAGGCGGAGTTCAGATGGGTCCATTCCGTGTGTCCCTATTAGTTATTCATTTAACCATTTACAGTCCAAATATTAACACAAGAGAGCTTACATGTTTCTAAACTTAGTCTGATTTGTGCCTCAAATGATCATTCTTCCAGTGTGATCACGGATTACATTTTATTATAATTTATTTTTTGATTATGATCCTTTTACCAATAAAACTTTTTAAAAATGGTCAATCATGGTTGCCTTATTGTTAAACATATTGTGCAGCATTTTTCTGTCTTCCTCTGACCTTTTTTAAAATAGTTTGCTGTAATTTTCTGTGTAAGATTAGCTGATGATTGTAAGGCAGGGTTTGCTCTGTTTTTAAGTTGTTTTTTAGCTTTGCCATTAGACTAAAAAATTTTTAGTTACAGTACCTCTCAGTGAATTTCAAACCCTTACTGATAGACAATAGAAAATAGTATTACTCCTTATAAATATAGTACCTTTCAGTGTTTATCAAGCCCTTATCAATAGAAAATAGTATTACATCTTTTAAGGTACAGTCAGGCTTATCTTTCAAAGCTTTTTCCAAAAAAAGGGGGCTTACATCCTTGAAAAGGAATCTCATTGTTTGCCCATTGTTTTGTTGTTTGGGGAATCCATAGATGATGGGTTCCTTCAATAAAAAGTGGTGATTAAGTTTCCTTAGGTTAAGTATGCAGTGGATTCCCGAAAGCTTGTACGGAGTGCAAGATCGGTGCAGGAGCTCAAGCAGGCAATATGTCTGCCGTGTGATCCAGGAACAGCCTGCAGGGGTGTGCACGAGCGCTCCTGCACTAATCTTGCACGGACTAAGCCCTGGTATGCAAATCACCCCATTTGCAGGTGAAATCCATGCAAATGAGGTGATTTTGCAATCCAGGAAGCTTGCAACAGTCCGTGCAAGACTAGTGCAATCTGCAGAAATGTACTTGGTTTGTAACCGAGTACATATCCGCAAAATACAAAACGGAGCTATGACAGCTCCAAATAAAGGCTGCATATCATGTAGTAAGCATGCCAATGGCCAAGTATATGGCCACTGGCATTGCAAACAGTTTAAAAAATAAAAAAATCAACTGTTATTTTTTTAGCCAGTCTTGGCTGTGTAAGTGTAGGGCAGCGGCGTGCAAACGGGATTGGGGGAAAATAATAAAATAAACCTAAAATAAGCATTCTAACTAAAATCAGTATTCTGCCATGCAAGTCAATGGCAGGCAGAAGACAATCTGGCCAGTGAGTAGTGGTTCTTAAGGGGGGAGGCTCAGTGTGAGACATGTAACTATGCATTAGAAGGCAATCCTATGCAAATGAGGGGAAGGATAGTGAATCCCAGTTTTCTCCAGCATGTGAGTCAGGTTCCAACAATGTAAGAGTAGGAATAGCCTGGTACAAGCCTAGGAGTTAGGTGACATCATGGGGGGTGTTAGGCATACTGTAAGTGGATTGGAGCCCTGTGGCTCGGGTTTGCTCCTAGCTTAGCATAGCTAAGCTAGGGGTGTGTGTCTAAACCTGCTTAGCACTCATTACAAAGCCTAAGCAGATGTGCGCCATGCATCGGGCTTTACAGGAACAAAAAGAGGTTAAACCTGGAAACAGCAGCAGTGTGCACATTTGAGCACTCTATTTGTGCGTCGTGCACCCTAGCTTAAACAGGAAGATAATGGGAAGGGAAAACAGCAGTAGGAAGGTAATCAAGGAGGACTAGCTTAGCTGGCAGGTGAAATGTATCAGAATCAGCCAATTACACAGATCAGCCCAGCCCAGAACACTACTATAAACTAAGTAAACACCTTCCCCTCTGGTTTAACACTCACAACAGCAAAATGTTAGGGGCTGCAATAGCTATCATACAACTTGTGGAAAAGGCTGAGGGTGGTGAGGATGTGAATGCTGACAAGCAACTCACAGTGAGGAGACAGAGAAGAGTGTACAGACCCAGGGTAACCTACCAAGGGCTACATGAGCTGGAGATAGTGGAGCGCTATAGGGTGGAGAGGGACATCCTACAGAAAATTGTTGAGCTGTGCTGGCCATGCCTTACACACAGAACTAACAGAGAGGAACCCATCCCAGTGGATACCAAGGTATGTGTAGGCCTAAGAATACTAGCTACAGGTACCTTCTAAAGTCCAACTGGGGATATGATGGGGATTTCACAGGCATCAGCATCCAGGGTACACCACCAGTTCCTGGATGCCATGTCAGCACATGTCGGTGAACATGTATATTTCCCCAACACCCGTGAGGTGTTGGCCAGCAATATGCATCTCTTCCACCAAATAGCAGAAGACCCTGAGGTAGTGGGTGCAACAGACTGCATGTACATACACATCAAAGCACCACCCAGTGAGCGGGGTAGGGTCTACATCAACCACAAAGGCTTCCCCTCCATCAACTGCCAGGCCGTGTGTGATGCCCAGGGCATAATAATGAACATGTGTGCTGGCTCCCCTGGAAGCTATCACGATTCCCACATCTGGCATCTGATGCAGCTGTACCAGAGATTTGCTAATGGGGACATCCTACACAGTCACCTAGTGGGGGATGTTGGATACACACTGGAGCCATGGCTGCTGACACCCATCAGAAATGCACACACACCTGAACAAGAACTCTATAATGAGGCACACCCACAAACAAGAATCATAATAGAGCATGTGTTTGGACTGCTCAACATGGTTCCAGTGCCTGGACACATCCGGTGGAGCCTTGCAGTACTCACCAGCTGCATGTACCCAAATGTCCTTGTATGAACCATGCTACACAATATGATCCTGCAGAAACAGCTGCAGCAGGAACAGCATGGGGCAGGGCCACACATCCCCCCAAAATTGCCAAGGCCTGCACAGGCACAGAGTGACTTAGAGGAGGAACAACCTGAGCCTGCCCCAGTAGGCAGAAGGAGGCATGCCCAATATGTCCCGGCCTTGGCAAAGAGGCAACGCATAGCACATACACTGACATGGTAAGGACCCAGGGAATAACACCTCTCTCTGACTCTCACATACAGTAAAAGGGATGCCAAATACTACACTACCTGTGCCTAATCATGTGTAGGGAATGTACTCTGTGCATCTGACATAGGCAGCCCTGCAGCACCACCCTCAATACTGGGACACCCACAAGGTAAGTGACTCACACATGCCAGTCGGGGGGGTACATACCCAACAACAGTCACAGCCAGCAGGACAGGTGTAGATAAATACAAACAAATGCTGTGCTATGGCCTCTGAATGAGACCTATGGGTAACCTACCCCTCCAGGCCTATACAGACAGACTACAGCAGGTCAGACAGTGGGATGTCAGTTCTGAAGGCTAGGAAGTCTGAAACTAATATGTAGGTAATTAAAAGCTAAGATTTGTAGTACACTGGTATGCCTATAGCCAGCATGATAGGTAAGACTACAGACTGAAATGGAGTACCAGCATACCAGTACAGTCCCTGCAAATGTGTACAAGTGTCAGGTGTGCCCCCATTCTACATAGAAATATAGTAACAGTCAGGTGTGCCCCCTCCAATCCTGTGTAGAAATGTAGAAATAGTCAGGTGTGCCCCCCCATCCTACGTAGAAGTATAGTAACAGTCAGGTGTGACCCCCCAATCCTGTGTAGAAATGTAGATATAGTCAGGTGTGCCCCCCATCCTACGTAGAAATATATTAACAGTCAGGTATCCCCCCCAATCCTGTGTAGAAATGTAGAAATAGTCAGGTGTGCACCCCCCCATCCTACATAGAAATATAGTAACAGTCAGGTGTGCCCCCCAATCCTGTGTAGAAATGTAGAAATAGTCAGGTGTGCCCCCCATTCTACGTACACATATAGTAACAGTCAGGTGTGTCCCCCCATCCTGTGTAAAAATGCAGAAATAGTCAGGTGTGCCCCCCCCATCCTACATACACATATAGTAACAGTCAGGTGTGTCCCCCCAATCCTGTGTAGAAATAGTCAGGTGTGCCCCCCATCCTACGTACACATATAGTAACAGTCAGGTGTGCCCCCCAATCCTGTGTAGAAATTTAGAAATAATCAGGTGTGCCCTCCATCCTACATACACATATAGTAACAATCAGGTGTGCCCCCCAATTCTGTGTAAAATACAGAAATAGTCAGGTGTGCCCCCATTCTGTGCAGAAATGTACTAACAGTCCATGCCAAATGATCGATGGATACCCTGCAGAGACAGCATGTTACCTGTAGGTGTACAACACAAAGGTCAGTACTGCAGTACAAACTACCTGGACCCAATCCACACATTCAGTACAGACGGCCATACTGAGCATGACCCACACTTAGAGTAATGAAGGCAATGTCAGTCAACAACATACTGAAAGGTCATACTGGGCATGCTAAGGCAATGTCAGTCAACAACATACTGAAAGGTCATACTGGGCATGCCCACACACTTGAACACATGAAGGCCATGTCTGCAAACACCAGTGGACCAGACATATCTGGCAGTCGCAGTTGTTAGTGCAGACACTCGTCAGTATGCACCACTCATGCCTTGCACACACAGTGGATAGGAATACAGACATATATGTAAGGACAATGCACTATAATAAGCCAAAGGTAGACAGACATAGATGTGTGGAAGAGGGTGACTGTGACAAGGACCCATCCAGGCCTGTCCCACCCAGCACACAGCTAAACGGCCCCAAACACATGAGGTGCAGATGTCACTCACTGCAGATACTAGCCACCAGTATCTGTCAGCATTACAGAATATGTGGTGCACGTGCCAGCTGTGCAACATGACTGTACAAGGAAGTAGTCATCTAGCAGCTGTATACACATACCTGTGAAATATGACCCTGTGTGTGCCAGCATGTGGCATGTCAACCCCTACATGAATGGGTTATGGCCCATGCACACACACTGCCCTCCCCATAACCCTACTATGACAAGCCTACTGAGGTCATCCAATGTGAAATACACCTTTGGGAGAGTTGTAGCCCAGTAATCTCCGTGGTGCATCCCATAACTGAGTAGTGCTGTAGTGTGATAAACTAGTTAGGTAGGAGTTCTAATCCCAGAATTGACAACTGTGTGTGTTTGTGTGTGAGTCTGTTTGTGTAGAGAGCAATGCTTTTTAGGGTAGTCACACTCCCAACAATTCAAATGCTCAACTTTAGCAAGGTTGCTGATGTCATCCACCTAGAAATACACCTCCGGGAAAATTGTAGCCCTCTAATGTCTATAGTGCGTCCTGTAACTGCATACTGCTATAGTGTGATAAAGTAGTTAGGTAGATGTTGTAATCCTAGACATGGCAAGTGTGTTTGTCTGTGTAGAGATCAATGCTTTTTAGGGTACTCACATTGCCTAGAAGTCATATACTCAACTTTGGCAAGGCTGCTGATGTCATCCACCTAGAAATACACCTCTGGGAAGGTTGTAGCCCAATAATCTCTGTAGTGTGCCTTGTAACTACATACTGCTGTAGTGTGATAAAGTAGTTAGGTAGGTGTTCTAATCCCAGACATGGCAAGTGTGTGTGTATCTTTCTGTGTAGACAGCAATGCTTTTTAGGGTACTCACACTGCCTACAAGTCATATATTCAACTCTGGCAAGGCTGCTGATTTCATCCACCTAGAAATACACCTGTTGGAAGTCTGTAGCCCAGTAATCTCTGTAGCACATCTTGTAACTGTGTACTGCTGTAGTGTGATAAAGTAGTTAGGTAGGTGTTCTAATTGCAGACATGGCAAGTGTGTGCATCTGTCTGCGTAGAGAGCAATGCTTTTTATGGTACTCACACTGCCTGCAATTCATATACTGAACTTTGGCAAGGCTGCTGATGTCATCCACCTAGAAATACACCTCTGGGAAGGTTGTAGCCCAGTAATCTCTGTAGTGCATCCTGTAACTGCATACTGTTGTAGTGTGATAAAGTAGTTAGGTAGGTGTTCTAATCCCTGACATGACAAGTGTGTGTGGGTCTGTCTGACCCTGTCTGTGTCAAGAGCACTGCTTTTTAGTGTACTCACACTCCCTACAATTCATATGCTCAACTTTGGCAAGGCTGCTGATGTCACCCACCTAGAAATACACCTCTGGAAAGGTTGTAGCCCAGTAATCTCTGTAGCGTGTGCCACAACTGCGTGCTACTGCAGTGTGATTTAGAACTGTGGTAGGGTTCCATCCCCACCCATGATGGTTTTGGATGTTTTGTGTGTGTTAGAATGTCTGTGTACGGAGCAATGCATTATAGGCTAGTCACACTCAGTACATTTCAAATGGCCTACTTTGGCAATCCTGCTGATGTCATTCATTGTGAAATACACCTTTGGGGAAGGAGTTTTCCAGTAATCCCCATGGTGCGTCCTCTAACAGCTCCATGCTGTAGTGTGATATAGACCTTTGTTAGGGGTTCTATATATATAGATGTTTTGTGTGTGTGTGTGTGTGTGTGTGTGTGTGTGTGTGTGTGTGTGTGTGTCACTGTCTGTGTAGGGAGCAATGCATTTTAGGCTAGTCACACACAGTACATTTCAAATGGCCCACTTTGGCAATCCTGCTTATGTCATTCATTGTGAAATACACCTTTGGGGAAGGGGTTTTCCAGTAATCCCTGTGGTGCATTGTATAACAGCTCCATGCTGTAGTGTAATATAGACCTCTGTTAGGGGTTCTTTACCTACATGTTGGTTGTGGATGTTTTGTGTGTGTGTCACTGTGTAGGGAGCAATGCATTTTAGGCTAGTCACACTCACTACAATTCGAATGTCCAACTTTGGCAATCCTGCTGATGTCATTCATTGTGAAATACACCTTTGGGGAAGGAGTTTTCCAGTAATCCCCATGGTGTGTCTTATGACAGCTCCATGCTGTAGTGAGATATAGACCTCTGTTAGGGGTTCTATATCCACACATGTTGATTGTGGATGTTTTGTGTGTGTGTCACTAGGTAGGGAGCAATGCATTTTAGGCTAGTCATGCTCACTACAATTCGAATGTCCTACTTTGGCAATTCTGCTGATGTCATCCAATGTGATATACACCTTTGGGGAAAAAGTACTCCAGTAATCTCCGTGGTGCATTCTATAACTGCATAGTGCTGTAGTGTAATAAATTAGTTAGGCAGGGGTTCTACTCCCAGACATGAGAGGTGTGTGTGCATGTGTTTGTAACTCGTGTCCTGTGTGGAGGTGGTTGTGAGTGTGTGACACCTGTGGCCAATGTGGAGCAGGTTTGACATATTTCTTATAAGGTGGCCCTACTATATATCACAATGTCCACCGTACATGGATAACAGATGCGAAATAGCTGAGAGGCTGGGGTGCAAAGTCATACCCATACATGTGACATCAAGGCCAGGCAATCACAGTTAGCAACCTCAGTAATACCCACAGCACACTCTCAACCCATGTCTCATACATGCACACACACACACATGCCTAGGCAACAGCCAATATGTGTGTAGTACACTGCATATTGGCCACTGATAGTAACTATGGAATGATAGCAGTAGGCTACACAGGGCATGACACCCTGTTCATCTGTCCATTATGCACGTAAATGCAGACAGTGCACCTCCCCAATGGACATCTGCAACACCTGTGGTGCCATCACATGTGACCCACAAAGGACATACCATGCCTGACAACATGCACTGTATGGACAGATGCCACTGACACCAAGGAATGCTGTTAACATACTATCAATGTAGGTGCAGGGTAAACCTGCTGCCCATTACCAGTTCCCATCACAAGTAGGCAAGAATGGCACATCTGATGATAATCTATGTTCACAACATGGGCCAGACACCCCAGGTACAGTTCCACATGTCACTGTACATGCATGTAGGAGGTGTGCACATCCCAGACACCGTCCATGTCATGGACTAAGGAACACATACATGGCAAGCAATGCACAGCGTTGGCCACACACAATAGTCATCCAGGTGACTGGATAGGGATACAATACTCACCCGTGTGGGGAAATGCAGAAACTACAGCCCTGAGCCACAATGCATACCACTGTTGTGTGGCCTGGTGTCAAGGTATACCCATCGCCTAACCTCATATAGCCATCTGGCACAGTCAACCACCACACACCCATGCAGACATGCACCCATGCATGTCAGTACTGGCACCCTGTGTGTTTGTGTGTGTGTTGTATGGTGCGTATGTTCACATCCACACTCACTACAACCCCCATTGGCATACTGAAGCATGCTGTCTGATGTCAGACACCTCCCCATACCCTTTGCTCATACAACCTCCGTATGACCTGTGTAGTGCATGTGATACCTGCACAGTGATGTGTTGTGGCAATCCCACTACTGATGAGTTATAATCCTGGCCCTGCCAAGTTGATGCTGGCACCTGTTCATGTGGACAGGCAAGTGTACGTCACCTACCGTATAACTACCGTAACCCTGTTCCAGATGTCACTCACCATCACATATATGTTCTGAGGGCTCCATAACAGGTAACCCATGTGGCGTATCCAATAACTGCATAGAACTGTGATAGCACAACACAGTCATCAGGGGTTTGATACCCTGTGCTGGTAGGTGTGTGACACAAACATGCTTAGGTTTTACTCTCTCACCCCTCCCTGACTTGTCTTTGCCTCTGTCTGTCTCTCCCACTCCCTCTCTGGTGGATGTGGAGACCTACACCAGCTTTGCTTAGGCAGCAGCATGTGAATTTTAAGTGATGCTCAAGATCAGCTGATGGCCTCTGCACAAATTGCAGCCCTACCTAGCTGATTGCATGTGGAACAGCTGTGATAACATTCCCATAGCCAGTTGCATGGAAAAACACTCCAGTATCTAGGAATATCATGTTGGTGCTGGCCCTTTTCATTCACTGTGACAAGGAACTAGATCTGTTGTTTGGCAAACAGCATCTCAGATGGATTGGGGATTTACTTCTAACAATATACACTGTGGAAACAGGGCAACACACAGGAGGGGGATGTGCCTGACCTGACTACAGACTGCAAGTGCTGCTATAATGCATTTGGAGTAATGCTGGTTTAACAGTGTGTGTGTGGATATGACTGTCCTACATGTCTCAAGACCTGCCATGTCAGTTCTATGTTTATGAGGAATCCCTATCTGCAGGGTCATCTGCAGACGGGGCAGTGTGTTGTGCCTTTGGTTTCATGTGTTACCCACAGAGCATCTATCTGTGGACTGCAGTAGGTAGTGTGAGGATTGCAGTCTGTAGATGGTGAAAGCCGTGACAGTTACTGACTACATTTCCCTCATATGACATATATTGCAACAAACCCTGTCACAACAGTAAATGTATGAGGTTATCACAGCAACATGTCAATATTGGCCCTGTGTAGGTGCTTCCAGCCACAACTCTGTCAGCCTTTGTACATATGTCGTGCATGAAGAGGTACATATGTGCTGTACACCATAATTAGTGTCATCATATCTGATAACAAGCCAGTGAGATATCAGACTGCTACACATGTTATGTACAGTAGGGGTTATATTTGATGACATAACCTGGACATACTGTGGTTGTTTGTACAGTACTGAGGTCTGTGTACCTATGGTGAATGTTGACAGTGTGTGTATTGTTAATATGTACCTTGGCCTGTGTACAGACTGTGGTAGATGTCATCATACTACGTCCCGTGCTATCTGATGTTACATGCTGCTCCACTGTATGTTACCATATTGGCTTACATGTCCCATACCACAGTCAGCCATCAGACCAAACTGTGTAGCAGCCCAGTATATGTAGGGTTAGTGTGTGAGTGGCACATATGAGGATGGTGATGAACAGATAGTCCATATACTGTAATATTATGCTAGCTTGCCATATGTGACTGTGGCTGTGTTCTCATTGGTTGTGGTTATGCACTTTCACACAGGTGTCTCTTACCCTGTGCTGTGACATGCCTGTACAGCCTGCTATATATGCAGGTACATGTGCATTCCCCCATAGGAGATGTAGGCCAGTGTTGAGCCAGTCTGCCTGTAGCCTGCAGAGTGCATTGTTACATGCCTAGCAGCTTAGTGTAGTTACCCAGTGAGATGTCATGTGCAGATACTTGCCAGATGTACTGCTGCCAGGCCTCCCTTAACAGTCATGTATGTCAGACAGATCAGTGGGATGCTCTACAGATGTATGTCAATATCTAGTGGGTAGCATGTGGCCATGGCACCCCTGTACCAGTGGTTATTGCGTGTCAGGCCAGACAGGGGTGGGTGAATGCATAACCTATGCTGGCATATGTATACCAGTTGTTATGTGTTATACCCATCTACATGGCTGTTAACATCCATATTGTCAGGCATGGTACACATGTTTTGCACTAAGGGGTTCTGTGTATACCTCTGCACTGTACAGAGTGTGTCAGAATGTCCACACATATTGGCCAATATCTCTGCTGCAGTCGACAGGGGCAGTACATGCCAGCAGCAGTACTTTACTATGATGTCCTTAGGATGTCTGTCAGTAACCAATGGCACACATGTGGAAAGCAGATGTGACCTCCCACACACACCATGCCTGTGAGGACAATCCCAATTACAGTAGCAATAGTATATAGAACTGTAATAGTACACAATAAAAGGTTTTCCATTCCTGCAAACCTGTGTGTGGTGTTTTTTCCTATGACCTCTCTGTGGGTTTATGCTGCAGGCAATGATTGTCATTTGTATGGGTGAACCATACAGTGTCTAGTTGTTCAGGTGTGAACTGTAGGCATAATGGCTGTTCCATATTTTGTGCACCTTCTGCATATGTTTCTTACTGTACATATATCTGCATGTGTATGTGTAGTCACATGTATACCTATATATATGTAATTTTATATATATATATATATATATATATATATATATATATATATATATATATGTATATATATATATATATATATATATATATATATATATATATGTATATCTGTATCTGCATATATGTGTCTGTGTATATGTATCATGGGGATGTTGATAGCTTCCACATTTTACAATTCCTATGGGAGCCAGACTGTACTGCATGATATGTTACCAATACCAGCCTGACATCATACAGGTGGGATGTAGTACTGTTAACATCTTGTGCCCATGTCATGTCAGGTCCTGGTTATGGGATCTGCAACACTTGGTAGTGTATTGCAGGGTGGGCGTGTTTGGCTGGGGGGGTATGCCTATTCATACAAGACGTATATTGTTTGGGGCCTCTCAACCCCATTAACGGTGCATGTGGACATATTTGTTTTTGTTAATCTACCATTGCTATCTACAGATGTATGGCCACATATACCTATATAGATATATATCAGCTTACATATGTATGATTATGTCTGTATATACTTACATAGCTATACATCAGCGTACATATATGTGCCTTGCTGTGTATATGTAGACATATAGGTGTAGACATATATATGTGTCGATGTAGGCATTTGCATGTACATATGTTCATATATATATATTTATATATATATATATATATAGATATATATATATATATATATATATATATATGTATATATTTCTAAATATATACACAGGGATATGTCTAGGAAGATACATAGTCAGAGGGTGCACACCATACTGAACAGCCAGTATCCCTACAGTTGCAACCTCATCTGATGGGCAGTGTATATGTCACCCATACCAAACACAATTGTTGCCTGAAACACATACCCACAGAGAAGTCAAAGGATGTAACACAACACACAGGTTTGTATCCATAAGAAAGGTTTATTTGTGCACAATTACAGTTGTATATTCCTTGTCATATAGCTGATTATGCTTTGAAATACATACAGAGTAATGCAACTCTCAAACAGATAATTTATTACAGTAATCCGAAAACATCACATTTGTTGGTGTCAACGCCAAGGCCTTCAAGTAGTACAACAGGAAAGACAGACTGGAACACAGGATAACAAGCAATTAACAGTATGTAATGCAGATGCATTGCCCAGCAGCCTCTAAATACACTCTGCACAGAATCACTAGGGGAAAAGACCTGGGTTGACACTATGGGTGGTATCTGTTACATAACAATGCATAACTGAAATCATCACAATCACACTGATGGCAGTAATTAGTAGGCCAGCAATGTGCACAAGGTGAAATGTATAGTAATGTACATCCGCATACCTTAAGGCAGCTTACTACTGGTATTCCTCACTTGTTGTAACACCCTAGGACACTTATGGTGCATAACCCCCATACACTGACTTGCAGGGGCATATAACACTGTTACATGCACTGACCTCTAGACTGTAGAGGTGCACACATGTGCTGTGCAGATGAAGCCCACATATATATGGTGCATATGTTCTGTACACCATTATTTATTGACAACATACCTGATAACAAGCCAGTCAGATAACAGACTGCTGGACATGTTGTGTGTAGTAGGGGTTGTTTCTGAGGACATTACTTGGACAATCCATGTTTGTGTGTACAGTACTGTGGTCTGTGTATGTAGGGCAGGGGTCTGCAACCTTCACTATCCAAATAGCCAGTCCTGACCCCTCACCCACCAAACTAAATTCATCGGGAGGCACAACAGCTATCTGACTCCTAAAATGGAGACAGCAGAGCATATACGGTTTCATATATAGTTATATTAGATATAAAATAACAAAGTGTATAAGAACAATACCTAACATATGTCCATATTTGTGTTCCTGTGTTGGGATTGCTTGATCAGTGTGTGTGTGTGTGTGTGTGTGTGTGTGTGTGTGTGTGTGTGTGTGTGTGTGTGTGTGTGTGTGTGTGTGTGTGTGTGTGTGTGTGTGTGTGTGTGTGTGTGTGTGTGTGTGTGTGTGTGTGTGTGTGTGTGTGTGTTGTGCGGTAGAGTGTCCATTAATCCTCAGAGGTACAGGGAGCCACTACAGCAGGGTAAAAGAAACACATGTGGCTCCAGAGCCGCAGGTTGCAGACCCCTGAGTTTGGATGATTGACGACAGTATGTGTATTGCGCTTACGAACCTTGGGCTCTGTACAGACTGTGGTAGATGCCATTGTTCTATCTCATGTTACATGCTGCTCTGGTGTATGGTACCCTATTGGCTCACATGTCTGTGGGGCCAGACACACACGTGTCCCATAACACAGACAGCCATCGGACAACACTGTGCCATGACCAGTGTATGCAGGGTTAGTGTGTAAGTGGCACATATGTGGATGGTGTTTATCAGACAGTCGTTACAGTGTCATATTAAGCTTGTGCATTATATGTGGCTGTGGCTGTATTTACATTAAATGTGGGTATGCATTTTCTCACAGGTGTCTGCTACCCTGTGCTGTGACCTGCGTGCTGAACCCGCTATAATCACAGGTACATGTGTATTCCCCCATACAATATATAGTCCAGTGTTGTGACAGTCTGCCTGCAGTTTGCCTCATGCTTTGTGACATGCCTAGCAGCCTACTGTAATTACCCAGTGTGCTATGTCCAGTTATTTGCAAGATATACTGCTCCCAGGCCAGCATAACTGTTGTGTATTTCTGACAAAGCAGTGGTATGCTGTACAGATGTATGTCACTATATACTGGGTTTTATGTGGCCATGTGAACTCAGCACCAACAGGTATTATGTGTCTGGACAGACTGGCGTGTGTGCGTGCATACACTGTGTGGGCATATGTACTCCAGTATTGTCATGATATACCCATGTACATGGCTAGTAACATATACATTGGGAGGCGTGGTCCACATGTCTCACATGAAGGGGACATGTGTACACTTCTGGACTGACAACAGAGTGTCAGACTGTCCACATACATTGGTCATATCCCTGCTGTAGTCTACAGGATCATTACTGTGCTAGCAGTGGTACTGTACTATGATGCCCTTAGGATGTCTGTCTGTAGGCAATGGAGCACCGTCTACAGCAGATGTGACCTCCCACACCCAACATGTCTGTTAAGACACCCCTATGACAGTAGCAAGTGTCTACATATATACCTGCAATACATCCATGACATCCCCTTTCACTACGGGGTTGGGACTATTGGTGCTGAGTTAGGACTCCCTCCATGTTCTGGACATATGGTAAACATATATGTGTACACATATATCAAAATATCTATATAGATATATACACATATACATATCCACATACATATATGGAGATATATATGTACATATACATACATATAAACACTCACACATATACATATACACAGCAATGACTTCAACAAGTGGCTAAGCGTCTGATGTCATTCAAAGGGATCCAATATCTGTTTGTCTGGGATGACATGATTTACAACCCACGATGCTTTGACAGAGATGGTCTGTACCTGTTGCCCCTGGGATTCAGGTTACTGTCTACAGCTCTTGGCACCCCCATAGTGCCTTATCTGGGCAAGGTTGAAAGGACAAAACCACCACCATAACAGATGCAAGAATGCAAAACTGAAGGTAATGTGACTCAATGCTAAAAGTCTAAACCTAAAAAGGCACTCTCTTGAGGCACACCTAAAAATTGGGAACATCGATATCTGTGCAGTAAGTGGGACCTGGTTCAATGCTCCAGAGAGCACACCTGTAATACCTGACTACAACTCTTATCACACATTTTGGGCAACAAACCAAGACCACAACACTACAGGTGAAGGAGTGCCCATATTCACCAAGGTTATTCACACCTCCAGCCTAGTTCCCAACACAATGCATCTGAGAATTTCCAGATGCAACTAACACTAGGTAAGACTGCAATCCAAATTGTAGCTTGCTACAGATCCCCCACCATGCCCCAAGAATCTCACTACACCATCATAAACATAGTGGACAATATTAAGATACAACCAAACACCATAATACTGGGTGATTTCAACTACCCTGCCATTAACTGGGAAAACTACTTGGGTACCATCACCTTTTACCAACGGTTCCAGGAATTCATACATTCCAACCCCCTGGATCAACTAATCCATTGTCCAACCAGGGTCTCCAATATCCTAGACCTGGTCATTACCAACATGGGAGAAAGATGCTCCACACAAGTGGTCACCTCCTCATTGATCAGGTCTGACCATAAGGTAATCACTGTTGACATCCACATCCCACCCCCACCCGCCAGTAAGGAAACCTCCATAAAAACCCTCTCCAAAGCCAACGCCATGCTACTCAAGTCAGAAGTGACAAACTTCATGACACCCATGGAGATGGGAGCTGAAAGTGCAACTGGTGAATCCTACACTAATGCACTGTATGAGCACATCCACTCGTGCATGAATTGTGCCATCCCAAATAGAACCAAGACGCTGTCCTCCAAAAAAGGAAACCAATCTGGTGCTCCACTGCTATAAACAAACTATTCAACAGAAGGACAAAACCGTTGAAGAAAAAAGGATAATCCCAAAATGCAAACTGCTCCCTTACCAGCCTCAGTAAGAAGCTGATATCCCTCAAAATCCACCAAAGCTTGTTACATAAATATAACTGACAAAGATTCCAAAGACAACTACAAGGCATTCTATAGTTATGTCCAGGATCTAAGTGGAAATGCTCAGAACTGCTCTGAGATACAACAGAATGGCATTAAATATACTGATTCCAAGGAGTTTGCCAATATCCAGGCAGATCAATTTAGTGCCACATTGACCCTCCTCACACCCCCTAAACGTTCCATCTCAGTACCAAAAGATTGCCAAATTCCAGTAATCACGGCCACACAGGTGGAAACCGCACTATCCACAGCTAGGAATACAGCATCCATGGGACCAGATGACATCCCGGGCTGTGTACTACATGAACTACAAAATAAACCTGCATCTCACCTAAGTGCCATGTTTAATAATAGCCTCACCTCAAGCTTCAATCCCACTGAGTGGTACACAGCTACAGTTATCACACTCCACAAGGGGGAATCCACCTTGGATCCCAGGAACTACTGTCCCATCAGTATGACGAGCCTTATCTCGAAGGACATGGAATGCATTATCATGCAACTTATAAACAGACATTGGCAACCAGCAAACACAGGACCCCACCCAGGTTGGACTCGTGAAGGGCCAATCTTGTCTCTTGTACCTGACTTACTACTTTGAATCAGTCTCCGGAGCTGTGGAAGAGGGTAAGGTGGTCCACACAGCCTATCTGGACTTGGCCAAGGCCTTCAACACCATCCCCCACTCTGGAGACATAGTTAAACTTACGAAGCTGGCCATAAACTCCTGCATCACTCAATGGGTTGCTAACTGACTTACTGATTGAACCCAGACTGTAAAAGTAGCCAATTCCAATCCCAGCTCCAGACAAGTGACAAGTGGAGTACTTCAGGTTTCAGTCCTGGGACAGCTCTTGTTTGGCATCTACTTCCCTGAAGTACAGGCCAACACTACAGAACTCTGGCTAACAAAGTTCAAAGATGACTGCAAACTGGGAGCCATTATTGTATCCCCAAATGATGTGGATATTCTACAACATGGCCTTACAGAAACATATGCTTGGTGCCAGAGCCATGGGCACAAGCTTAATGCCAAGTAATGTATAGTTATCCCTTTGGAAATACCATGTACCCATTAATTACCACATAGGTGTCAGTACACTAAACACTGAATGTGTGCTGACAGACATAGGGACACAGGTTGATAGTGGTCTCACCTTCATTAACAACATTGCCACAACAGTAAGGAAATCCTATGTAGCACACCTCATCACTGAAGGCTTTACATCCAGAAAAAAGGAGGTAATTGTCCCACTGTACTCATCCATCGTTACACCCAATATAGAGTACAATGCCCCATTTGGTATGTACCTCACAAGACATCTGCGACAGCTGGAAAGGCTGCGGAAATACCTCACTATAAGAATCACAGGCCTAAAGCAGATGGCCTATACTGACCGTCTAGAAAACCTCCAGCTATGCTCTGTGGCATATTGTCTACTCAGAGGCTATCTCCGCATAACATACAAGGCTATTTCAAACCCTGGGAAATTACATAGTATATGTACTGCCATGTACAGTACTTATGTCTATTTGCTGTCATTACAGTAGCAAAGGGTTTTGAGTGTCATGTCTGGGACACATAAGTATATGAGACCTGCCCAACACTGTTATCTGTGTGAATGTGTTACATGCAGGGGAAGCAACCCAGGATATGTGCTGTCACACTGGCATATAGTGTAACATGGCATTACTACTGAAAAACAAAACCAACAAAATCCAGGTGCCTCTGCAGTAAGCCACCAAAGATCCAAGAATAAATGCAGAAAAAAAACAAAGGCAAGGCCCCAGTTTCTTCAACCAACACAGCTGTTTATTAACACAAGCGCTTTCACTAAATGCTTCTTCAAGTGTATCTACATTGTTGCTAAAACACCCATTTTATACTATCACCACAAATCACATAACGAAACCATTTAACTATTTAAAGAAAAATGCTTCTAAAAACATATAAAAAATGCATACATTTAAAAATATGTACCATCAAATGCAAATGCAAAAAATGTGTACACATATAGCATTTAAAAACATCACCTACGCAATGGTCTATTTTTAAAATGGGTCTCATTGGCACATGGTCATTTAAGCCATGTCCTACATTAGCCCTCAACCTCACAATCCAGTTTGCCTCTAAATCTTACGTTCTAGCTCTGATATCACCCCCCCCCTTATTCTCATTTGTGATGATAGTATAAAATGGGTGTTTTAGCAACAATGTAGATACACCTGAAGAAGCATTTAGTGAAAGCGCTTGTATTAATAAACAGCTGTGTTGGTTGAAGAAACTGGAGCCTTGCCTTTGCTTTTTTTCTGCATTTATTCATGTCATTACTACTGTTGACAGTGCAGTCCCAGGCAAGGGTAGAGTGCTAACATTACTACTGACAACAAGCACACTTGTGGGCATAGCTGCACTCTGAGGCTTCACTGTTGTGTTCCTGGTGTGCGGGCTGTGTCACCATAAATATCCCCTACTGGATAATAATCAGACATGTGGAATGTAACTGTAGAGTACCGTCTGTACAGCACATGTTAGTGAGGGCTTACAGCATGTAGTAATGGCATACATATTGTTGTCAAACATCCATCTGTTGACACATTCATCCTACTGCATAGCTAATCACCAAACTGGTGTCTGTCAGTCCCTCTACAGATGTGCAGATGGCAGGTATCCAGCTTGGATACATACAGACAACCTATGCTTGATTGACACTGACATGTCTGGCCAGCTGTGTACTACCTGTCAGATATAGGAGACAACACCCTGTATAGGCCACATGCCACGGGTAACTACACTACACTACCACAGTTAACAGAACATGCTTGGGTACAGGTCTCCATCACAGACACTAACCATGTGTTGTAATACATGCTGCATACATGTCAACTAGATCACCTCAGTGGCCATGTGCAGAAGGCACCCAGAGGATTGGCTGATACATGTCACTCTCACCACGATGGTCACTAACACGGTGTCTGTTGATAGATTGCCTGCTGGCACATGGCAGGTGGCATGATACCAATATACACACACCCCTTACACATCCAATCTCTCCATGGACAATACCCAGGTACACAGCTATGACCACCTGCAGCAATGCACCACAGTACTGACACGTGTATGTGTGCATTACTGAGGATAGCAGTGCTAGTGTGTTAGTACACCTGTAGTCAGGAATTCCATGACAGTCTTCACAACCACTTCAACTCCCATTGCCATAGTCAAATGCGGCTGCTGCTGTATTGGACATGACATGTACCCTGTTACACTCCTCTCTCTAATGGCTACATGTGTCTTGCAGTTCCAGCACAACAGCATTGTACAAATGGGTCGATTGGCATGGGAAACCCATTGAGGTCTGCCAAGTGTGTGTATGTGTGCATGTCTGCATACCTGTAGGGTACACCATTCTCAGGCCACATACTCCTATTACACAATATATTGCCACACAGTAGTACAGATAGTGTTGTCACTGCCCATAGGTGAGGCATTGCAATGCAACACTCTACTAACCCCGTGGCATGTGCATTAGATGCATATCTCTGTAGTACCACTGTTGTGATATTCAATGGGTTGTATTGCCGTCATGGGCAATGTGTGATAGTGGGTATGTCAGAGTGTCATAATGGGTTCCAGTGCGTACAATATCCATTGGGGGATGTGGGTGCTGTGTACACTGTTATTACACCATGGTTAACCCGGTATATGTCCCACTACCACTTTCAGGTGACCACCTTTACCATCAACCATACAGGTAACTGATACCACAATACAGCCCACTACCTGTAACACAGTGGACACATGGGCTAGTTAGGTAGCACCAATAAGCCCAGGTCTCTATGGTGTGTGTCTGCCTGTTATGTGTCTGTCAATGTGAATATGATGGTATGATACACTATGCAGTCTCCATATACAACCATTAAATCCCCCATTACCATATTGTACATGTCTGTGGATGTTCTGCATGCAACATGTAACCTGGTACACACCTCGCCCTAAACATTGTGTGGTATGTGCAATGAAAACCACACAGCTCGCACTACAAACCTAGGTAGGGGTCTAGTCACAGTGTTGCCAAGTAAGGATGTGCGTGTATGTGGATGGGTTGACCTAAGGTTGCAGATTATGCATGTTCCAAAGGGTCACCTGTCAATGTGGCACAAGCAATAAGGCTTATACAAACATGTGACATGTGTGCAACTGTACACCGGATATGTCATGGTCATGGTGTCACCACAGTGCCATAACCCTTGTGGAATATGACTGCAGACCATCCTCCTGCTGACACATGTACAAATACAACACAAATGGATAACATTATGGAGATCACAATCAATCAGTGTTACTAACAGCTGAAATGCATCATAGCTGGATGGCTACACTACCTGACATGTATGCATTACACATTACCCCTGACAACATCTTACACTGCAGTACATTTCTGCACTCTATTACAGTCAACGTTTGCAGCAGAACCATATTAGCCTGTCCCTGCATTGATGTTATGGATGACAGGGATGTGGCACAGGTATCATCATATGCACAGGGTGTTTTGCTGGTTTGCCAGAGGCCAAGGATGGTCCATACATTTGACACCATGTGTGTGGGTGAGGGGTTTAATTAATTGATCGGGGAGTGGTGATGTGTGTGTTGGTATGGGGTTGCCCTAGGTGTGTTTGCATAGTGTGTGGGTATGCATGCACACAGTTCTGCCATGTGGCTGCCCTATACAGGTGTTTTGGACAGCTGCAGACCATACCTGGCAGGGTGTGCAGTTCACCACCTTCGGCCACGGGCATGCTGACTGTGCCTGATAGGGGTTCCATGAGTACGTGCAGGTACAGATCTTGATGTGCTACTCTCCTCTGATGATGACAGATGTCTGCTGGAACCATGTCCCACCTGGAACTGGCCAGGGCCACGTGCACGAGGCCTGCTGTGGTGTGATGTGGACACCACCCCCAGTGATATGCTGGAGCTGGTACTGCCACTACAGGAGCGGCTTGGCATCCTAGCACATGCACATTGACTGCCAGCTGCTGGTGTTTCTGGCCTATGTCCACACGGCTGTTACACCACTCCAGTCAAGTTTTCAAGCACAGACATACCATGGTCGAGGAGACCCACCATCTCACCCTACCATCTATCCATGATCTCGTTCTGTTCATGGAGGGCAGCACCAATTTCACAGATGTTGTCACTTACAGATGAGAAAGCAGCCCTCTGCAGCCTCAGGCCCTGTCTGGTGTGCATTTCCATACATGCCTGTGCCTCCAAGACAGCCTGAAACATGCACCTGGTGGTACCAGTTGTGGTGCCTCTGCCAGGGGCATGATGATCAGTGGCCATCCCACGAGTACCACAGTACATCTGCCTATGTGGTGGCCTGCCAGACATCTGGCTATGCTGACTGTGACCTGACACAGTCGGCATGGAAACCACACTCTCCAGGGCACTGGCACCAACTGCCAACTGTCCCTCTGCTATGGCCACTGATGATGGGGTGTGTATGGGCACTGTAACTGTGTTTGGGCTTGGGGTGGCTAGGAGGGAGATGGCAAATGATGGCACAGTGTTGGCCTCTGACAACCCCACCTGTGCCTCTACAGTACCATCATCATCATCATCGGTGTCTGTACTGACACCAACCTCAGACTGCATGCAGGAGGGACCATGACCCACCTCGCCACCTGTGGGGGAAACAAACCCACACTTTAAGACCTGTACAGCATTGCATAACAGTACACACATTTACACACACACACACACACACACACACACACACACACACACACACACACACACACACACACACACACACACACACACACACACACACACACACACACACACACACACACATATACACACACGTACACCCACACACAATGACAGTCCACCTTACTACCTCTCTGTCCCTGGGTTTACAGACAGTCCCACATTCAGTTACATATGTTCCCCATCCTGCATGGCACTTGCTAACATACACTCGTTAATACTGCCCATTAACATATCATTCCTCTCCATGCCTACACGTGTGATCACAACACATGACCTGTTACTCCATCACCTCCCTGACTTGAGTGAAGTAGGTTGTACATGGTCTCACTGCTGTCATCCAATGTTAACCCTGTGTATGTCCGGTTATGGTGTACATGGCCCCTATATGGTTGGGGCTACTACATTCACTACATATTTCATACACCAGAGTCTCATACTACAGTCTTGCTCAGTCCATGCCACATCTGCTGCACAATCAACCTATCATGTGGACAACAGTAATATCTGGATACATTCACTGGTGTGCTCTGGTAATTCCCCATTGCATTAGTAGTGCTGCATACGTGGGTAGTCGGTTATCTATCTGCTTATGGCAATATGATGTGTATACCTGGTGTGTACTTTCCCTCCCAATGCATGTTCCATGCTACAGACCTTGTTATGCTATCAGCTGTCCTGTGTTCACATATCAGACAAGTTGTCCTGATGTCTCATATGTCACTCCATGTCCATGTATGGCACAATCCCAAGGAGAAGTACTGCCATGTGATGAACCCCACAATCACCTGTGCATACATGAACACCCACATAAACAGACACAGATGTACACACACATCTGACATGCATTTACCACACTCCACTCCACCAGATTGCACTTACAGAAACAATCAACACCCCCACACACACACACACACACACACACACACACACACACACACACACACACACACACACACATACACACACACACACACCTACATGTGAGGTTGCACAACTTTTGTACACACAGTCCTCCCATTACCCTTCTGTCAGCATGTATTACATATGGCACTCAACAGCATGCAGTGCAACTATAGTGCCAGTATACATGTGATGCATGGGCTGTGTTGGTAGGTGATGGACCTTCCCCTTGATAACACTGCACCCATGTACACAGTGTTACTGTGGACCTGTTCTGCACCCTGCCTTGTACTGTGCACCATAACTCACAGGTGTACAAACCATTGCTGCATGTGTAGTACTGTGTCAGTTTTGTCATCTCCAATGCTCACAGCCCCTATGTGTTTGAGCGACTCATACACGGGATGATATGTGAACAGATGTCATTTGCGAATGCCTGATGTCTGGTTTACAGATCACAACATCAGCGATGCATGTATGACCAATACAAGATTATTACACTGACAACTGCCAGAACTTACCATGGCTATGGGGTGTGCCCTACACATGTCCCACAACTCTGCATGGTTGCAATGTCTACTCATGTGCACATCCCTTGGAGTTCACACACTGCCATCACTATTGCTCAATGGCATACACATTCCAAACAACACTCCCCATCCATGGTGTTTACACGCCACATGTGTCATATACCAGCCCTGTATGCTGTCTTTTCTGTCTGCAGACCCAACCTACATACTACAGTTTGCCTACTAGTCTTCACCAACATACAAATCCCACCTTCACAAACAAATGTGATGTGTTCCCAATATGGGTTACACACCACACATCAAAGTCTATTTTGCACCCATGTACTGCTGTATACACACATATATATATATATATATATATATATATATATATATATATATATCTGTTGTGTACTGATATGTGTGATTTTCTCTCACACATATAATTGAAGGGGACGTATTTACATATATGTGTGTGTGTGTGTGTGTGTGTGTGTGTGTGTGTGTGTGTGTGTGTGTGTGTGTGTATATATATATATATGTGTGTGTGTGTGTGTGTGTGTGTGTGTGTGTGTGTGTGTGTGTGTGTGTGTGTGTGTGTGTGTGTGTGTGTGTGCATAAATATGTAGAAGACTTGTGTGTGTGTGTGTGTGTGTGTGTGTGTGTGTGTGTGTGTGTGTGTTATATATATATGTGCGTGTGTAGATATATATATTGTGGTTTGTTTACATACCTATATCTATATGAGTGTCTGTATATCTGTAGACATACACGTCTAATGATATGTCACACATATATTTGTCTATATGTGGGGTGCATACAGACATCTGGTCCACACTCTGTAACTCTCTTTCCTTCACAGCTGCACTGTTCTGTCTTGCTGCAATGGAGACAGGTGTCACATGTGAACACAGACTAACATTAGGGTGGTATATATGGTGACAGATTGCAAGTAAGCCTATTATACACCTATGGCATTTGTGAATGCTACATTACACATTAACATGACTGTCCTGCAAGTGGTGTGCTCTGACACCCATGTGTCTATCATGACGGCAGTACTTCCACCACTAGCTATTGCCCACACTAACATACCAAACATAGATATTATGGCTTACATCTTTGGCATTCATTGCTGATCTGCACAGTTGACAGGTATGTCTCACTGCCTACAAAGACAGACAGTATTGTCCAGAGCAGTTGTTCAGCAGAACATCATTACAGGAACAACTACAGATGGCACATATAAATCATTCCACATCATATATCCTATTATTCTATACCACACACTAGATTCAATTAAATACATATATGTTTTACATACCTGTTAATGTTTTTTTTTTTGACAGCTGTGACAGCTTTCTGTAGTTTTTTTTTTTGTCTCTCTCTCTCTCCACTAGAGGGATTGAGCTGGTTTGAATAGACTGCAGCATGGCTTTTGTAGGTGATGCACATGATCAGGTGATGAGCTCTACTCCAATCAGTGTGCACCAGTTGCTAACTGCATGCAGCCTGCTGTGTAGTACTTCGGATAACCACTGTCATGGCAACCCAATACTATAAAATACTGACTCATGTGGGCATTGTCCCTTAACCTTTCCAGTATGGAGGACATCCTTCCTGTATGTGGGCAGCAGTGTTACAGACAGCAGGTAGCAATACCTCTTACAGCAGGACTTGCAGACACAGGCCAACTACACATTTGTATAAGGTTCCAGACCTACAGACAGCATGAGTGCTGTTGTTATGTGCATTGTATATTGCTGGTCTTACAGTGTTTGTGAACATAGTAGTTTAGGATGGAATGCAGTCTGTCTGCATAGCTCTCAACTGTGGGCCTATCCACATGATGGCCAGTGGATTGCCTGTTAGGATTTGTCTGTGCACCACATAGGTCTTGTCCTAGATATATCACTGGCAGTCTGTCTGTTCTGTGCTATATGTACATGGCTACATCCATTTGTGTTTCTAATGTCTTATTCCTGCATAAGGGTGTGTTGCAACAAATCCTGTGACACCAGCAATTTCCAGGGTGTGCAACAGCAATATTGCAAATATGGCCCTGTGTTTCTGCCTCTGTCCTCCATATATGGCAGGCTTTGTCCTGCTGTGATACAGTTAGGGGTTGTTAGGTAATGGCCTATAATTATTTACTGTTAGCATTCTTGCTATTATTCCAGTCATATAATGTACTCTCATAAAATATATTGGTCAGGGTCCATACATATGGGGGCAACAGTTGGACAACATATGTGTGCCCTTGTACATTCCAGAAGTCAGTGTGTGGTACACAGTGTTCTTTGCCCTTGTACAACCTTTTATGGGGGAGGGGTATTCAATGCTATCAACCTAGGCTGTGACAACATGTCATGGATATAAGTGTTAAGTCACATTGAGGTATGTGACTGTACACTTTCATATGTTCCTCCATGGGAACAGTGGTGGGCTACAGCTTACTGTGTTACACACAGTTCAGTTAGTCAATGTGATTGTGAGATGTTAAGTTGAGCAATGTTATGTGACAGATACATTGACATTTCCCCCTAGGGCTTGACTACAGGGTGTAATTGGAGGCTGCTGAACTACATCTGTAATTGTTGATTGTTACTTATCTTGAAGGCAAAGCCTTTGTCTACTGTTGTACTAATTGAAGGCCTTGGCCTGGATAGCATAGTATGTTATATTAACACATTGCTTGCATCTACTGTTTTGTGTGGGCCTTGCATTCATCACTGATTGCATATTTCAGAATCTATGTGCTGTAAGTAATTGCATACATTATTGTATAGTACACAAATTAAAGGTTTTCTGTGTATGCATACCTGTGTGTCATGTCATGTCCTTTGAATTGTGAGTGGGTATATGTTTAATGTAAGTATTCTCATTTGTGGGAATGGTTGCCACACTTCACATTTTACAGGTGCCAGTTACAGGGCTTGTGGCTGAGGGATATACTTTGCACTTGCACCCAGTACTTCCACACTACTTCTACATATGTATAGCTACTAATTCCTTTTGTCTGTGTATATGTGTATGTACCTATATATATACATCATATATATATATATATATATATATATATATATATATATATA
Source organism: Protopterus annectens (assembly GCF_019279795.1). Lineage (NCBI taxonomy): Eukaryota > Metazoa > Chordata > Ceratodontiformes > Protopteridae > Protopterus > Protopterus annectens. The sequence goes on along the minus strand of NC_056728.1, from coordinate 601,823,028 downwards.
TATATATATATATATATATATATATTTCCCTGAATATATTTGTCAATGAATAGATGTGTGTGCATATCTGCACCATTGTAATGTGTACTCCTTCCACATTGTACATTCCCTATGGTAGAATGACTTTTCTGCATGATATGTTACAGATATTGCCCTGACATTTTTCAGGTGAACTGGCTTACTGTTAAAACATTGTTGCTGTGTTGTGGAGGGTCCTGAAATCAAAAACTGCATGTGCTGGATATTGGACTGCACAGCATATCTGTTAGGGCTGTGGAGGGGGGTAACATAGCACTAATTGCCAGGTATCCCATGTGAGCCCCCATTAACAGTGCATTAACAGTGCATATGGTCTGTTATGTTGTAGTGAGTAGTTCAGGATTTTGTTCCCATGTGGAAATGCTATACACATTTCTATCTGTATATATATATATATATATATATATATATATATATATATATATATATATATATATATATATATATATATATCTACATAATTATATATGTAAAACCTCTCTCTCTCTCTCTCTTTACATATATATATATATATATATATATACATATGAAAATATTTATCTATCTATATACAATTGATGACATATTCAGGCAGCTCTTACCAATTGCCCTTTTATAACTGATTTTTGCTGATGTTCTGGGTGTGCACTACTATAATGGAGAAAACTATTAGAGTATGATTCTTTTCTATGAATTAATGAAATATAAGTTTTATTTTCATAATCTTTAGTTAAATTAATATCTAAATAATTAATACTATTATTACTTACATTCCATGTGAATTTAAAAAAAGAAGTGGTTTCATTAATATAAACTAAAAATTCATTCAAAATATCTATATTACTATTCCAAATAAGGCTGATATCATCTTGAAAGCGGTGATAAGATTTAATAAATACATAATATTTGCTATTAAAAATAAAGTTTTTCTCCCAAAACGCCATTACTAAATTAGCATATGTGCCTCCACACGGTGAACCCATAGCAATACCCTTTTTCTGTTTGTAATATTTTTTATCAAATGTAATATAATTATTATTTAAAATTAATTCCAAAAGTTCAATGATTAAATTAATTAATTCTTGATTAATAGAATATTGGAATAATATTTCATTAGTCCATTCAAGACCTATGTTTTGAGGGATCACCGTGTAGATGTCACATACATCTATAGTTACTAAAATATCTTGATTATCAAATTTTATATCATTCATGTTCTCCAAGAATGTCCATGAGTCTTTACAGATATATTTTTCTTTTTTCACAATCTTTTTTAGCTCTTAGTCGACATACTTGGCACATGCAGAGGCGATAGAGTCTCCTCCATCTACCAATGGACGCATGGGAGGATCAAGTAAATTTTTATGGATTTTTGGATTTCCAAAAAAAATAGGAATTCTAGGTGTTATAATGTTCAAATAATTATATAAATCTATATCTATCCACCTTTCTAAAAACATATCATTAATTTGTATATATATTTTCTTATACACCGAGTTTAATTCATTTAATGATACCTGCTGATATGTATCAGTTTTTAAAATTGCTTCCATTTTTTGGTTATACATCTCATTACTCATAATCACGGCACCTCCTCCCTTATCTGGCTTCATAATTCTAATTTTTTCTTTTTGTAAAGCCTTTAAAATGCTTTGTTCATTTACACTTAAATTTGAAGGATAATCTATCACTTTATTCCATTTATCTAGATTCTTTAACTGGTATTCACACATTTTCTCATACAATAGTAACTTCAGATGTAAGGGGGGATTAAAGGTGCTAGTAATATTAAACTTATGTGAATCATTGTAAATAGTATCATGATACATCAAGGAAAAATTGATTTTTCTTAAAAATAACTTCATATCTATTATGACTGATGTAAAATCAAATGGTTTATATGGAACAAAGGTGTAACCTTTAGATAACAAATTTGCTACATCTTGATTCACTTCAATACTAGAAAAATTAAAAACTTTAAAGTCTCCAGCATTATTAACAATAATATGTTTCAATGCATTCTCATTTAGTCCAAGCTGACATATTTGTAAGTCTAAATGATTGGTGTCTCCATATATATACCCCAAAGCATTATTGTCTACGTTCTCCATTGTTTGTCCTTGGGCCTGGCCCCATGAAACCCCACTGCTTGATAACTTGGGTGGGGGGTTTTGTTTTTAAGCCTTTCTGAATGCCTTAGTTATGGAAATTCTTCATTATAGGCCAAGTCATTATGCTGTTCAATGTCACTATGGTCATGTACTGCAGTATTCATTTTATTGTTATTATTATGACCATAAGTTTTATTTCTTCTATTTTGACCACCTGGAGACCTAGGATATGCTAATCCATTAGCATATTGATTAATGTCTCTCTCTAATTTATTAATTTTCCCATTCTTCAGTTTACTTGTATACTGTTCAATACTGTTGTAAATTCTCAGCATATCATATTGAATAGTATCAAAAGAAGTGTCAGCTCTGATAATATTATCAAGTTCATCTAAATCTGCTATGAGCTGGTCTATTTCAATTTGATTATACTTAATAAGCACATTTAATAAGTCTTTACCACTTTTATCAAATAACTGAAGTAACAATATGCACTGGAGAATTGTGTATCAGTCCGGTAGGGTAGCGCCAAAGGCATAACCCTTTCGGTATTATATTATGTTTGATACATTCCTTCAAATAAGTGTTCTCCAGTTGGAGCTTCCTACATCTCAATAATTTAGAATCATAGTCATTAAGCTTGGAATCAATACTGCTAGTACCTGAAATTGCTTGTCCTGAAAATGCGAATGAAGACTCAAGCCATTCAGTCAAGACAGGAATTGTTTTCCTTATGCCTTCCCTAGAATTAGGGATATGTTGTTGCCCACGATGCAATGGAACTTGGTATGTTCTATTCATCGGATTTACTTGGCTACCAATATTCTCTTTTGAAACTTCTCCGTTTTGCTTAACATTTTCACCACTAGAACTGTTTCCGTTATCCAGGCATGCTGGTGTTAAATTGAAATCAAAGGCACTGTTGATTTTAGCGTCATGTGAACTTCCATTTACTCTGCTTGCTTCTGAATTATTAAACCTTTCATATAAGCCATCAACTCGCTGTGTCAATTTCATTATCAGTGCAGTTAGATTGCCAATCGACCCTTCGGTCCTGTCCATGGAATCATCCAGCTGTACGGCAGTTTCGCTTACACCAACTAATGACATATTACTACTGAGAACCACGAACTACTGAATAGCCAAAAGCGAAAAGCCACCAACCGGATGTAAAATATAAATTTATTAGAACCAACGAACTTCAAAATGAACAGACTTTAAAAGTAACAATCAAATGACTTCAACTACACAAACGATCAAGAATAAGCACTTTCGTTTAAAAGGTTTTAAACTTCATCAGACAATCAATTAAATTGCATCACTTCCTTTTATAACCTTCTCTTTTTTCAAAAAATCCCGCTCACATGTCTCATACAAAATGAGCATGCCCAGTAATATAAAAATGACTGTTTGAAAATATTTTGACTTTCCTCATGTATATATAGTTAGGAATTCCTATATTGCATAAATACTATAATATATACTTTATATGAGAATTTACCAATATATGGAAGAATTTAAATGAAAGCGCTTATTCTTGATCGTTTGTGTAGTTGAAGTTATTTGATTGTTACTTTTAAAATCTGTTCATTTTGAAGTTCGTTGGTTCTAATAAATTTATATTTTACATCCGGTTGGTGGCTTTTTGCTTTTGGCTATTCATTATATACAATTGATGTTATATGATTATTTGTGAGTTTTATATATATACATATATATATATATATATATATATATATATATATATATATATATATATATATATATATATATATATATATATATATATATATATATATATATATATATACACACACACATATAGCTGTCTATCTGTCTACATTTACAGATATATATTTGTCCATATGTCCATGCATGTTTGGCTCATAATTTTGGCCTGCACCTCATTCTCTTGGCAATTGATATGGATGATCTCAGGATTTAAGTCAATAACTAATGACAACACCTTGGTGTTTCAGACTTCAACTCCTTCAAAATATGTGTTTTAATACATATAACTGTTTAACTTGCAATGTTTTAAGTGTATAAGAGCAATATTTGACATATATCCCTATTTGTACCCATGTTTTGGCACACTTTGTCCAGAATTCTTGCATTAAGAGGTTGTGTGGTATGATATTACTACATTTCCTGTACTGTTGAATGACTGTGCTGGATGATATGTTTATGAAAATATCAGGGTTATGTATATCTGCCATGGCTTAGTGGTAAATCACTTTGTGTATGGTGTGCAAGGTCCTGGGTGCGAGCCTTGCAGAGGCTGTTTATTTTGTTGCTGGGCAGAACGGAGTGATTAAGGCACTTTAAAGCAGTTGTAAGCGGGTGTGCATGTGTTTGCGCAGAGCTAAGCACTGCTAACTTCCAGTTACAGTTTCTTATACTTAGTTAGCTTCCAGTTGGATACAGAGTGTAGGCATTGCTTACCCCCATGCAAATAGGCTTAAACCCACTCATTGCTGCTTACAAGTGCTTACTCCCGCTTACCTCCGCACTAATTTCTTTAAAAGAAAAGAAAAAGGGGTTGATAGGAAAGTGGTGAAAAAGAGGCACAAAGAGGGAAAGACAGTAAGGAAAATAGCCAGGGATGTGCAGGAAGGGTGTAGGGAAGGTCTATGGCTGCCCATTTCTTCTTCAGCAACAGCTGTGCATATACACTGAATTTGGTGGTAGATTTGGACTCTCAAACCCCTGGGAGGGGGTGTGGACAACGATAATTCATTGTGATGCCAATTAGACTGGATTACATGTGTCCAGTGTACACGTGTGCGAAATGGACAGCTATGTATGCGGCAACATTTTTTTGTGGGTACAGATTGCCCTTTTGTTTCTTTCAGGTGAGAGTGGGATGTTGGGGAGGGGTAGTAGGTATATTTGAGGAGGTAGATTGGGTAGGTTAACAGACAAGACAAACAAGATGCATACAGGGGCATTATATGACACATGTGGGGGGTAAAAACCTTGGACAGGGAGGGGTGTTTGGAAGTCGTAAGCCCATGAGCCCCCAAATGGAAACAGTGGGACTGAGGTCCCCACCCATGGGCAGTCACCACTTCACCTTCATGGCCCCAAGGGTGGCTGTGTTGGGGGCTGGGTAGGAGGGGCAGGACCACCCTCTAATTGTGCCACGTGACACTCAAGCTGGCATAGCTGGTCTCAAAACTCCCTGTCGAGCTCCCTACCACCACAGCCCAGACCTAATGGCAGGTGATAGGTGCCTCTCCACCCCTGCTCCCAGGGGGGGGCAAGCCCCATCCCCTGCAGCAGGTACAGCCGAAGGTGATGCAGCGCCAATGGAGGAGGAGGAGGTCCCAGGCTGGGCCCCAGACATGCTGGTGCCTGGTGCCATGGGCAGCTGAGTTGGGACAGGTGAGTCCGCTTGGACCAGCCTTCCCATACGAGCTATGGTGTTGCAGTTTTAAGAACGATATGGGTTAGTAACAGTCAACAGCATTCAGGTTTAGTTATAATAGCATGCATAGGTATTCCCATTAACCCAAGACACCAGATTTACAACAGTTGCAGAACAAGCAGAACACATGCATATACGGGACAACAGCGGCCATTACAACATCATGCAGGCTTCACTGATGGCAACAGGCCACCAGTTTGGGAGTATTTTAACATGGCACATGCATAAAACCAAATGTGAATATTTGTAAACCAATAGGACATATGTCCCAACAAAAGTATGGAGTGTACATGTACCGATTGAGGTTAGTGTTGCACATATGGTGGGGGTGAGAGAGAGGTCAATTGACAAATAATATATCTGTGTAGTTTTCACAACTTTCTTAGTCACTGCAGTGATCTGTCCCTTTCATGTATTATTACACTACCCAATGGCCTTACTTTGTACAATGTTATGTTTGTAGATTAGTATATACTTGGACTGTGTCTTATGTATAGTCTACACCTCTTACCTGTTATAGCTATTGAGAAAATCATTAACAGTACCTGACAAATTCTACACATACTCCCAGATGCCATGTTTGTAGACAAGTATATGAGTGAACTGTTTTGTAACTACAGTCTACACCTCTTACCTGTTATAGCTGTGGGGTAAATCTTGGTTAACACTACCTGACAAATTCTACACATACTCCCAGATGCCATGCTTGTAGACAAGTATATGAGTCAGCTGTGTTGTAACTACATTCTACACCTCTTACCTGTTATAGCTGTGGGGAAAATCATTGTTAGCACTACCTGACAGATACTACGTATACTCCTAGATTCCATGCTTGTGGACAGTTATATGAGTGGACTGTGTTGTACCTACAGTCTAACCTCTTACCTGTTATAGCTGAGGAGAAATCTTTGTTAATACTACCTGACAAATACTACACATACCCCCAGATTCCATGTTGATGTTATACACATACCTAACAGTCCATTATTGCACACACTCTGGTCAAGGCTTGACAGGATGCAGGTGTTAATGTGACATATTTTGGAATAGCTATCATACACTTTGGGTGAGATGCTACAATGACAGGTTTGTTTCCATATACATTCTCTTTTTATGTTCAGGTCAGACTATCCATTATATGTCAGTATAAGTTGCCTACATTTCTTGGAACATCACACTTATTTGTCAGGGGAACAGGTTATCAGGCAGCAGATTTGGGCCTGTTATCTGGACATGCTGGACAGATCAGAACAGTTGAGGGGTATGACTATGCATACAGCTTATACCTGAACATTCTGCCACAGTCTGTAGAGTTGATGGTTATGATTATGCTTACAGCTTACTATCTGAACATTCTAGCAATGTCTGTACAGTTGGGTCTAATTATGCATACAGCTTTCTATCTGAACATTCTCACAAACTCTGTATGGTTGTGGGTTATGATTATGCATACAACATACTACCACTTCCAGGATTCAAACCCCTGCTGTGTGTGGTAAAAATATTACAGTTGACATCACAGTACACAGTGCCATCAGGGAATTGGTGTAAAGTATTCCAATGGTTTCTGTCTAAGTCTCCCTCAGTTGTTCTATATGACTGACCTCTTGGGACTTCCAACATTGTTATACTGGACTTCCTACATATTTTAACTGCATTCAACAGTGTGGGTAAGACTGCTTAATACAACAGTACTATTTATAGAATGCAGCACTACAACAACATATGAAAGCAGAATGTACACAAGCACTCCAGGGGTTATACTTTTAATCACTAGATATTACACCTTTATTTCCATGCAACCTATATGACAGTCTTCCTACCATATTGTCTGGTTTATTCAGTACATCCCATACACAATACATTTTTATACTGGTAGAACACTTTCCAGAACTGTTATATTTATTTGTTATGACAGTACGTGCAGGACTATTACTGCCTCTTGACACAGCCTTTGCAGCCTAGCAGCATGGGCTTACATGTTTGCAGCCCACTCATCTGCAGCTGTCAGAGAAATACAGTGATGTTTAGCTATTACCTATCCATAGTATATACAAGCTAGGCAATCATTATCTACATAGTAGAATAGGTACTTAGTGCTGGGGCATCAGCAATCTGCCTTGCTTCTTGGCTCCACTGGTCCAAGAGATCACCCCTCCACTGTTTCAAGTCAGCATGGTGATGCCTAACCTGCTCACCAGTCCGGGGGATTCCAGTGGCACTGGCGAAGACATGTGCGAGACTGTCCCAGGCCTCCACTTTATACTGAGAGCCCTGGTACTGGCCCTGCAGTAGTCTCTCCTCATGGTGTTTTACCAGGAGCCATACCATGAATCTGGACTCCTGGGTGCCCCAGCACTGTGCTCTAAATCGAGTGCCTTCCCCAACTCCAGCCATTCTGCCTACAGTAGAGAGCTGCAACTAGGTATGGGAATTATTGATGCCTGTGGGGTTTAAATACACCTGATTTCCCACACTTTCCCATGATTGGACAGTTTTGAAAAGGCTAAGCTATGGGCACACCTGCTTACCTAATGCTGGCATTGCTTAAAGGGGCATACCACTGTGCAGATTGAGTTAGCCGGGACTACACATTGCTTATGCCACGTAGGCTGACCTGTGTAATGCTTAGCATTGCTTAATATCTATTTAGCATTATATTTTCTTTTTGACATTGATTTATTATTTGTTACATGTTATATCTGTGTCTGGTATCTGTGATTCCTGTGTACGTACACTGTATGGGGGCCTGGGGACTTCAACACTTTATTACAGTGACGCCTCACATCTGGCCTTACTGCAGTACTCCAGTTCACATATTTATGCTATGTAGCAGGTTATACAACATCACACTGTACATTGATTAATTTCTCATGTTCAGTTTGATTTTCCTGTGGTGTGGATTTATTTGTTGACACCTCAGTCTTATGTACTGCTATGATGGCTTAGTGGTTAACTACTGTGACTGTAGTGTACAGGGTCCTGAGTTCAAAACTTCCAGAAGCTGTTTATTTTGTTGCTGGGCAGAACAAGGGTAATTGGATATGGAGTGATTAAGGCACTTTAAAGCAGTTGTAAGCGGGTGTGCACGTGTTTGCTCGGAGCTAAGCACTGCTAACTTCCAGTTACAGTTTCTTATACTCAGTTAGCTTCCAGATTGCTTAATCTGTGTAGGCAGTGCTTACCCCTGTGCAAACGCACATTAACATGCTTACTAGTGCTTACATATGCTTACTACTGCTTAGTTATGCTTAGACCTGCTTACTAGTGCCTTATTTATTATGACACTGATATTTCACATGTGCATTTCCTGCAGTACTCTAGTTCATAAATATGTGTTATTTAGTGGGTTGTGCAACAAATAAATTGGTTATAACGTGCTTTACCATGTAAAATAGACTGTGCTGCAGTGGGACTCGAACCGGGAATGTCTACTCATTAGGTAGATGCTCTGCCCACTACACTACACTATTGCTGTGCTGCTTCATTTGCATATATCTTCCTTGTTATCCTCTTCAGCCTTTTAAGCTGCTTTAACCATAGCTAAGCGATGGGCACACCCGCGCACCTATGGCTAGCTTTAATCGGATTTAAAAAAAAATAACAGGGTCTTTTCATTTTATTTTTATATACTGTTGATGTTGTACACATGGGGGACTGTTGGTGGAGATATGCGAACACCTATGAGTGATCTCGCTCATTTCTTAACACTTTCTGCCCGAGGTGCGTTCCTCGGCCTGGACTATCTTAATCCCTCAGGTTCACCCTCCCAGCACCGCACGTGAGTTCACTTCTTTCTTACATGTTATCTCGGTTTCTCTTCTGCCCCCCCCCCCCACATTTACGTCCAAGAGGCGGTCTGATTTGAACCGGTCCATCCAACCCCAACACACCTCGATCCACCCCCCGAGCTCCACATACACAGCAACCATCCATTCTCCAGTTGCTAGCCCAGCCATACCACACCTCGACACATTGCCCTCTCTCCACGTCTCGGTACTCATCCAGTATACTGTCTCGACCCAAGCTTCTTCAGGCTCTTCATCCATTTAGTCCACGTACATACAAGCCTTGTCTTGTTCATCTTTCGAGACACGTGTAAACATCAGATTGACTCATAATTTTTTGTTTGTCCCACCAGGGAAGAACCTGTTTTTGTGTCAAGATTAGACTTAGCTGGTCTACACTGTTTCTCCCACTGGTAGCATCTTGCTTTGAGCAATGTACAAATGGTTGCACGTATTAATGTAACATATCTGGCTGAAGGGGTCTTGATATTACATAAGATGACAGTCCTAAATAATACAGGGTTTGCTGGTGTTCTCCTTTTCATTCATTTTTAATGCTTTGTTGTCACAAAGTTCGTTCTTGATCTATAAATATATATATATATATATATATATATATATATATATATATATATATATATATATATATATATATATATATATATATATATATATATATATATATATATATATATGTACATACACAGACACACACATCTACATAATTAAATACATTTCCTGTACTGTTGATTGACTGTGCTGGATGATGTTTGTGATAACATCAGATGTATGTGCATCTGCCATGACTTAGTGGTAAATCACTTTGCCTATAGTGTGCAGGGTCCAAGGTTTGCAATTTGGGAGTGCTGATTATTTTTTTGCTGGGCAGGACAAAAGCTGTTGGATAAAGAGTGACTAAGGCACTTTTAAGCAATTGTAAGTGGGTTTGCGCTGGTTTGTGCGAGGGTAAGCAATGCCAACCTCCGGTTACATATGCTTACAGAGAGTTAGCTTCGATCTTCCTTAACCTATTTGTGCATTGCTTACCCCAGTTCAAATGGGCTTAAACCCACTTACTAGTGCTTAAATATGCTTACTCTTACTACCACTTACTAGTGCTACATTTTAGACAATAATAGTGCAATGGTTCTTGGGAAGGTTGATGATTTGGAAAATGTATGGAGTTATCATTCATTACACAATTTACCTTCCATTTGTATCTGTGATACTGTATTAGGCACATGTGATTATCTGTGGACTTTGCAACATTATGACACTGACACCTCACATCTGCATTAAATACAGTACTGCAGTTCACAGATGTATGCTATTATTAGGTTATGCCACAAAAATATTTATCATAGAGTGATTTGAAGGAGAAATGGAATATAATGCAGTGGGACTCCAGCCAGGAATGACTGCTTGTAATGCAAATGCTCTGCCCACTACACTATTGCTATACTGCTTCAGTTGCATATATCTTGCTTTTTATCCTCTTTCTGCTATTTAAGCTGCATTAACTGTAGCTAAGCAATGGGCACACCCGCGCACCTACGGTTAGCTGTACTCAGATTTAAAAAAAAAAATAAAAGGGTTTCTTCATTTACTTTTTCTGTACTTTTGCTGTTGTGCACATGGGGAACTGTTGGTGGGGATCTGCGGACACCTATGACCGATCTCGCTCATTTCTTCCCACTTTATGTTGCTCTACACTGCAGGGGTGTGTTTATTCTGAGAGCTCTGTGTATACCTAGGAGCTCCGGCAGCACATCTTCATTAATATGCATGGTGCACTGCCGTCCTGCTCTTAAATGGGTGCTTCCATGCAGGACTAAGCTAGTCCTGCATGGAAGATTGGTGAATCCAGGGAGGTGTTTATCTCTGAGTTTTTTCCGACTAACATTATAATCTGCCATTCCAGTTCCTTTTTCCTCTAATTTGTCATTTTTGTCACCATCCAGATGGTTGTGATCGATTCTATCTTTGATGTGGCATTTAGGCTTTTCTGGAATAGCAGTCCAGAAAACCTAGTCCAATTCTTGAACCACATCAACAATTCCTCAAATTTTCTCAGACAAACAATGACACTCCCATTTGAGTATGTAAGGGTTTTTTTAATTACTTACTGCCTAATACAGTGTTGTTTTGTAGTTCAATTCACTCTGGAAATTGGGATCAAATAATTGCTCAAGGGGCAAATACAGTTGTGCTCATGCCAAAATGACTTGCACTGAAATTGAAAAGTAGAAATACTGATTAAAGATGCATGGATAACAAAATAATGACGCAATGAGATGTTAAAATAGGCAGATCATAGAAATAATAATGGAATTCAGTTATACGGGCCCCTATTCACACTTGGTATGGTTCCAGCTGTTCTCAGTCACATCTTGCCTACTTATGGTACATTCAAGCTTTGTCAAATGTCTTAATGGCATCATAGTTCATTTTTTTCCCTTGTATTCGTACGTGTTTTTCTTACTTATTACTACTTATTATTATCTTTGCCACTGTAGGCTAGGTCATAGCTAAAAAGGGTCCCTGGACCAGTTCACTTATCCAGTTAACAAAGTATCTTCTTCTTCTCTTTCGTCTGTTCCCATTAGGGGTCGCCACAGTGGATCATCTGTTTCCATTTCTTCCTGTCCTCTGCATATTGCTCTGTCACACCACCCACCTGCATGTCCTCTCTAACCACCTCCATAAATCTTATCTTAGGCCTTCCTCTTTTTCTCCTACCTGGCAGCACCATCCTTAGCATCCTTTTCACAATATACCCAGCATCCCTCCTCAGCACATGTCCAAACCAAAGCAATCTCGCCAAACCGTCCAACCTGAGCTAAACATCTAATATATTGATTCCTAATCCTGTCCATCCTTGTCACACCCAGTGCAAATCTTAACATCTTTAACTCTGCCACTACCAGCTCTGACTCCTGCCTTTTTGTCAATGCCACCGTTTCCAACCCATACAACATAGCTGGTCTCACTACCCTCTTGTAGACCTTCCCTTTCACTCTTACTGGTACCTGTCTGTCATAAATCACTCCTGAGACTCTTCTCCACCCATTCCACCCTGCCTATACTCTCTTCTTCAGCTCTCTTCCACACTCACCATTACTCTGAACTGTTGAACCCAAGTACTTAAACTCATCCACCTTTGCCAACTCTGGTCCCTGCATCCTCACCATTCCTCTATCCTCCCTCTCATTCACACACTCACATATTCTGTCTCAGTCCTGCTGACCTTCATTCCTCTCCTCTCTAGAGTGTATCTCCACCTCTCCAGGGTCTCCTCAACCTGGTCCCTACTCTCACTACAAATCACAATGTCAGCTGCAAACAACATAGTCCATGGGGCCTCCTGTCTGATCTTGTCTGTCAACCTGTCCATCACCATTGCAAATAAGAAAGGTCTCAGAGCTGATCCTTGATGTAATCCCACCTCCATCTTAAACACATCTGTCACTCCCACTGCAGACGTCACCACTGTCACACTACCCTCGTACATATCCTGTACAACTTTTACATATTTCTCTGCCACTCCAGACTTCCTCATACAATACCACAACTCCTCTCTAGACACCTTATAATATGTTTTCTCCAAGTCCACAAAGACGCAATGCAACTCCTTCTGACCTTCTCTATATTTCCTCCATCAACACTCTCAAAGCAAACATTGCATCTGTAGGGCTCTTTCCCAGCAAGAAACCATACTGCTGATCACGAATCATCACCTCCCTTCTTAACCTAGCTTCCACTACACTTTCCCATAACTTCAAGCTGTGACTGATCAGCTTTATCCCTCTGTAGTTACTACAGCTCTGCACATCACCCTTATGCTTAAAAATAGGTATCAAAACACTTTTTCTCAACTCCTCAGGCATCCTCTGACTTTCCAAGATTTCATTAAACAATCTGGTTAAAAACTCCACTGTCATTTCTCCTAAGCACCTCCATGCTTCCACTGGTATGTCATCTGGACCAACAGCCTTTCCATTCTTCATCCTTTTCATAGCTGTCCATACTTCCTCCTTGCTAATCTGTTTTACTTCCTGATTCACTATCCCCACATCATCCAACCTTCTCTCTCTCTCTCTCATTCTCTTCATTCATCAGCCCCTCAAAGTACTCTTTCCATCTGCTCAACACACTCTCCTCGCTTGTGAGTATGTTTCCCTCACCACTATCCTTTATCACCCTTACCTGCTGCACATCTTTCCCAGCTCGGACTCTCTGTCTAGCCAGTTAACAAAGTATAAATACATAAAAAAGTGTGTGATAGGGAAAAGAAGAAAAAAGACAGTAGCGCTTGAATGTATTCTCACATTCTACTGCACAGTACTTATGGGGACAGTCATTTACCAAATTGAAAAACATTTGCCATTGTTTTTCATCAAAACTTGCCTTGCATGCATGAGAACCTATCATGGAACAACTACAGAAGTATGCCAGAGAACTGTGTCTACACTGGGCTTAGTAAATTGCCATAGCTGGCTGTTTATTTTTACCTCAGTTCTGAAAAAAAAACTTTCCTTTTAAGTTGTCTCCTTGTCTTTTGCCTCAAAAGGTTCATATTCCATCTGAACCTTAGGCAGGGAAAGTTGCAGCTTATGAGGAAATGCTATTCTGCTTTCAATCTGGAAGCTTATTTCTTTCAAATTAAAACTAAACCCACACTTTTTATGTCAAGAGATGATGGGTTTTGCAAAATGCAAGACAGGACATGAAATCATGCTATTTTGAATGTTACATTCATGTTATCCTAACTGGCATTCTGGAGCAATAACCAGCAAGACAAGCAAAGCACTCTGTGTCTGCACAAAAGAATAAGAGCTCAAAAGAATCAGTAACAGAGTGAAAGATAGAGATCTGCTAATTGTACAAACACAGATATCATTTCCCAGTCAGCTCACCTACACCATCCTCCAGGTAGGATCACTTATATAGCTAAAAGCATTGCATTGATTCACCAGAAATACTTTGAAATGTTGCTTAATGGAATAAAACCATGCAACATACAGTTTCATTTAACTGAAGTATGAAGTCAGTATTGTAGATGTAGTGCTACACATTGCTAATCAGAAGTAAACCTAGGGCTGCTAAAGTAGGCACAATGACCCACACACACGTATCTCTACAAGGGCAAGACATGTTTTGGTGACTTGCAGACCTATCAGAAAAAGTATATTTTAAGCATGAACAATAAATAACAAAACTCTATTTGTCAAAAACAAGCCACAGTTAATACACATCCCCTTACATATCATCCTCACCTGAGAGTGGTACTTGATAGACTGGCACTAGCATTGGCTAAAATTGTAGGACTGCTCTGAGAGAGTGATTATGACATATAGCAAGGACACTGGAAAGACCATGACTACCAGTCCCCTGATGAAATGCACATTGCTGAAAATAACATGGCCAAAGAGACAGTGCAGCTATGAAGGCTGACCCTGATGGGTAAGCCAGTAAAAACATACCAAAACCACTATCACTGGCAAAGACAAACTGAATTTATTAAGTAAACAGTAAGCGCTTTTGTTGTAAAACAAACCACTTCCTCAGACCATAAAAAAACATTTAAAAACATCAGTTATAAGCATATAAAACACAAATCATACGATACCACACATTGGTCGACCTGAATCATATGATCACTGAAATAATTAACAGTTTAACTAAAGCAAAATATCAAAACATATGAACAGGATGTAAGAATGGTAGAGTATAAAAATGTATCTACATTACCAATTGCATAAGGAACAAATTTCATAAATAAGTAGAATGATACTTACTAAAACACATTCATAAAAATCTCATTCAGTAATGAACATTACCTAATGCCTCTGACTGCATGATAGCAAAACCACCCCCCTTCCATGTACATATCATCTAATGATGATTTAAAAATATATATATTTTTTGTATATTTTATTTATTTATTTATTTTACATTTGTTAACCGGGCTAGTCTAGCTGGATATATTTCCATTTTCAGTAGAGGCCCGAGGAGAAAAGTTCCAATTTAAGCACAACAGAATATACAACTCTATATGTACACAATATAAAGGATAAAATATATAACTGTTAAACAGTGTCAGACAAAGTTTGACAAAATCAAATAAGTTGTACAATACATAGGTAAAAAACAGTACAATAGGTAGTATAGGGAATATTATTTTCAGCTCTGTCATTACAGGGAGAAGCTACAGGGTTGAGGAAGAACAGTGAAAGAGAGCGGTGAGAAGTATAGAATAAAAGGATTAATCAGGATTGCTGCAGGGGCATAACCAATGGATTTTCAGATGGTTTTTGAGGTTGTGTTTAAAAAGAGGCAGAAAGGGAAGTAAGGTAAGTTCTATAGGTAAGTGGTTCCACTGTTTACCTACAGTGTTTGAGAACAAGGAATCATCTGCTTTGTTGTTGGACTTTGTTGTGGTGGCTAGAAGTTTGTTAGAGGAGCGTAGTGAATCAAGGTTTTTGTAGGGGATGATGAGGTTAGAGAGTATAGGAGTATTGTTAGGTTGGTATAGTAGCTTGTAGGCAATGGTGAGTTGCGTATATGCCAGGAGATTTTGTAATTCTAGCCAACCTAGTTGCAGTAGGTTCAGACAATGATGGGTTCTATAGGGATTACCAGTAGCAAATCGGGCAATACTATTGTAGGAATTATTTAGTTTGCTAAGGTTATTTTTTTTTAGGTTAGAGTAAATGGGTGAGGCATAAAGAAGAGTTGAGATTAAGTGAGAGTGAGCAATTTTGGTTCTTGCTGATTGTGTTAGGAAGGGTCTGATTTTGTATAAGGAGCCAAGTTTTTTGTTTACAGATTTTATGGTGTTATTTATATGGCTGTCGAAGTTAAGGTTATTATCAATAGTAATTCCCAGCAGTTTAGTGGTGGAGTCTGGGGATATGAGGGTAACGCTGTTAGAACTAATTGAGAAGTCTATTGGGGAGGACTTACTGGTAGGTGCAAAGAGTAGGAACTTTGTTTTCTTAGCAATTAGAAGGAGGCAATGCTTTAAGAACCAGGTCTCAATTATGTTGAATACCTTCTGAGTTGAAGAATGCAGTTCTGAGGGGGAGTTAGCTGAGCATATGATTGTTGAATCGTCTGCATATTGTATACAGGTGGCATGAGGAATTGCTATATATATTATTTATATGTTTATATGTAGTTGTTTTTAGGTGACATTCAGTCTTCACAGTACGATAAGTGGATATGCATGTCTTTCATATTCTGATTACCTGAACATTGGTTAAGTCAGATATTAGGACATAGCATTCATAGATAGGCTGCGTGAGTTTATAAGAGGTTTTAGAATTGCTTGATGTATTATACATGTTTGGTATCGATTGGGTATTCAGGAACATACATTTGTGTTACATTTAATTTCCACATAAATGTCTTAGTGAGACAACAGCTTTCATTGTGCTGCCATGACAACACAATACTTTGTATTATACGTACATCGAAGGGGGTTGGGTTTGCTATCATGCAGTCACAGGCATTAGGTAGTGTTCATTACTGAATGGGATTTTTATGAATTCTGCTAACTAAGTATAGATCAATGTGTGTGTGTATATATACCTTTATGAAGCTATCCAAGGGCTTGCACAAGTATATAAATACTGAACACGTGCAAGTCTGACTGCCATTTTTTAGTCAGCTGTTGAGATGTAAGCATGTATGTATGTAAGGTCTGTTTATTAACCAGTTTGTTTATATTTTATGATGCTGCTATCCATCCTGTGTTTCTATGTATTAAAGCATCTAAATGAAATACCCCCTGTGCTTGTCATCTATGTTAGAGAGAGAGAGAGAGATGAGCGACATGGAATCAGAAGTGGCATGTCTAAAGGGACATGAGGTTAGAAAAAGAATGGCCAAAAGGATTTGTTGCCAGAAAGAGGTCCAGTTTTTTCCACTTAAGTCTGAGAGGATGGCAATGGAGGAATATACAGCAGTGAATCATCCCTGTTGCATGCATAATTTGCAAAACAGGTCAGAAATGAATTTCAGATATTAAAATTTGTTCAAAAATAATTTCTTATTTGCAAAATATGAAACAAAGCACATAGAATGCTCTAAACAATATTTGCATAAACGGATATGTCTGATATCGATAAAAATATTTGAATTACTACAGAAAATGTTTGAAATAAAGTCCAAATTGGATAAAATTAATAAAATAAGAAGAAATGATGGCAGTTTCACTAAGCATATATTTTTCATATTAATCAAAGATATTCGAGTTATCAGAACTGTACAAAGTGTTTGTATGTTTTTACAGTACTACAGTAAAGTTATTTAAAAAATACAGCTTAAACCACAAGGACAAGAACCAAGAATAATAAAGGAAGCAGAAGTAAGCAGCCAAACTCCACAGGTATGAAAAGTAAAATTTATTGAGAGCTTTCGTCTCCAAATACTTAGCGGGCATGGCAGATGGAATTCGAAAACCCAGTGTACTTGTGTTTGACAATAATATTGACAATAATATTGCAAATAACTGAAGAGTGTTTAAGCAAAAGTATGGCATTTTCATGCAGGCTGCATTTTCTGATAAAGATGACCATACAAAGGCATGTATTCTACTTAATTTAGCTGGTTCAGAAGCTATTGAAAAAGAGCGTTCATTTGTGTATGCACCTGCTGTCTATGCAGGAGAGGGGGAAAACCATCATATTGTTGTACAGGCTGAGTCAAAGGAGGACCCTGAGTGCTTAACATGTAAATTTATAGAAATGTGTAACCCCCAAATGAATGTTACAATGGAAAGGCACATTTTACAAAAGGGATCAAAAGCCTGGTGAAACGTTTGCAATATATATAACTGACCTGAGAAATAAGGCTAAAACATGCAGATTTGGTGAGTTGAGGGATGAGTTGATATAGGACACACTGGTGTGTGGTACAAAAGATGATGCCATGAGAAAGATTTTACTTCGTGACATTGAGATTTGTCAGATATTCGAGCTTACAGAAAAGCACACAAATATGCTTACAAATGAGAACAGCTCTAGAAGGCACAATGACAAAGCTCAAGTTGATAGTATGCAGCATGTGCTTAAAAGAAATAGCCCAAGCACATGGCAGCAACTGTAGCCCCTGGAGCATCCACTGGTAAACCCAAGAGCTTTCTAGCCAGTTCCAGAGTTTGCACCTTCTCAGTGATGCATAAGAGTGAGTCACCAAACTCAAAGTATGGGCTCCAACCTAGTTTCATTGCCAACTGTCATAACTGTGATGGAAATCATGAATCTAAAAGGAAGAAATTTTTAGCTTTTGGTCAACAATGCCAGAAATGCAATAAATAAAACAATTTCAGAAGGTTTTGTAAATCAAAAACCCACTTTCTTTTATTAAAAGGGGACATTTTAAGAAATGATTTGATCAGTTAGAAAGCTGCAACCCTACTCTTTATGTTGATGGTGTGTAAGTGCTTTATGAAACAGTCAATGCAGTAGATTTAAGGGCAAATAATGAAGTATTTTGTACTGTTTGGATCAATGGCAAACCCATAGAGCTCAAAGAAGACACAGGTTCCAAGTGCAATGTTATATCAGCAGAAACATTTGCTGGAGTGTGTCATGGTGAAAGGCTTGATTTGGCAAAGTGTACGTAGCTTGTTGCTTATGGAGGTGAAGAAATTCAAACTGAAGGCTCAGTAGTGCTTTCACATTACTCTGCTGGGAGAAGTTATAACTTGTTGTTTTATGTGGTCTAGAGGCACGTCCAGTCATTATTAGGGCTCAGAGACAGTTTGAAAATGAGACTGCTTTCATTTAATAAGGAAGTCCATCATGTTAGCTTGAAAGACCACTACTCTAATTTCGCCCAGTACATTTTTCTACTTATGCTGATCTTTTCAAACACAAACTAGGGAAGCATCCAGTTGTGTACTCCATGAAGTTAGATCTAGATGTCAATCCAGTTATCAGGCCAGCTCAAAAGTTCCAGTAGCCATGCAGGACTGAGTCAAAGCCCAGCAAGACAAAATTGTGTGACAAGGTGTGATTTGTCCAGTTGCAGAACCAACTGAATAGGTATCTTCCCTGGTGGTAGCTCATAAAAAAGCTGAGATTACCTTAGAATATGTATTGATCCATGAGATTTGAAAAAAGCACTAAAAGACCTCATCATCCAATGTGTGCAGTCGAAGAAGTTGCAGCACTTATCCCAAATGCCACTGTTTTTTCTGTCTTAGATGCAAAGAGTTCATTTTGGCAAATTCAGCTCAACAAGAAATCATCATTGCTCACTACTTTCAGTACCCCGTTTGGCAGGTACAGATTTTTGAAAATGCAATTTGAGATAAATTTTGCAAATTAAGTCTTTCAGCATGCAATGCAGCGACTTATTTCTGGGTATCCTTGTGCTAATATAGTCGAGGTAATGGTGAAGCTTAGCATAACAGAAATCTCAGGAAAGTTCTGAAAAGGGCACGTCAAGTAAATCTCAAGCTCAATCCACAGAAATTCAAATTCAGCCTACAATAGGTTACTTATGTTGGTCATTTATTTACTAGTTCAGGCCTATGACCAGACCCTTCAAAGCAAACAGCCATTCTCAAGATGCCAGCTCCAGACAAAGTTCAAGCCCTGCAAAGTTTCCTTGGCATGGTTAACTACAAAGGCAAGTTCATTCCAGACTTGAGCCTATTATCAGCACCACTCAGAGAGCTGACATGTAAAGATGTATACTGGTATTGGTTAGAACAATACCAAAGAGTATTTGATGTAGTGAATCAGAGAATTGCTAGTCCACCATCTCTCAGATTCTATGATGTTCACAAGCCAGTTACTCTTTCATGTGATGCTTCAAAATGTGGTCTTGGTGCAGTCATTCTACAAGAGGGTCAGCCTGTTGCCTATGCATCAAGAACTCTTACCCAAACTGAAATGCAGTATGCCCAGATTGAGAAAGAGCTTTTGCCAATTGTGTTTGCATGTTCGAAGTACCATGATTATGTTTATGGCAGACCTATCCAAAGTGAAACAGACCACCAAACTCTAGTCACTATCTTAAGAAAGATTATGCATTCAGCTCCAGCCAGATTGCAACATATGATGCTGAGATTGCAAAAGTATAATTTCACTCTTGTCTACTAGAAAGGCACATTTCTTTATCTTGCTGATACATTGCCCAGCTGGCCCAGAAATGCCACAGATTGAGAACCTTGATTTTGAAGTTATGGAAGTGAGAATGCTTTCTTCTACATGTATTGATAGGCTGAGAGATCACACAGCCACAGATCCAGTTTTACAAAGGCTCATCCACTTTATCACTCAAGGATGGCCATCAAAGCAATCCAGTTTACTTCAAGAAGTACAACCTTATTTTCCATACAGAGATGAGATTTTGTCTGACAAAGGTACCATTATGAAAAGGCTGAAAGTAATTGTTCTAAAGAGTGCATGACTGTCTTGCATTGTGGTCACCCAAGAGCCGACTCTACCAAAAAAAGGGCAAGAGTACTAGTACTTTGGCCTTCTATGTCACAAGACATTGAGAGAGCACTTTTTTCTTATTCCATGTGTAATAGTACTAAGCCACATCAACAGAGGGAAGCACTTCAGCTAAACCAGATTCCTAAACAATGTTGGTCGACAGTAGCCACCGATATTTTTGAGTGGAATGGTAAACATTATTTGGTGTTAGTAGACTCTTATTTCAATTGGTTCAAGACTGGCCTACTTCCTAACCTAGCATCCAGTACTGTCATTACTAAGATGAAGTGTCATTTTGCAGTCCATGGTAGTCCACAGAAACTTATTTCTGACAATGGCATACTGTTTACAAGACAACAGTTCAAAGGATTTGCTGAAGAATGGGACTTTACTCATGTCATGAGTAGCCCTGAGTACCCGCAGTCAAATGGTTTGGCAGAACGTGCAGTTGAAAGTGTGAAACAGTTACTAGAGAAGTCAAAACAAGATAACAGTGTTCCTGAATCCGTTGAATCTCAGAAACATTCATTGTAATAAACATCTTGGTTCACCTACTCAAAGACTACTGTCGAGACAAACCAGAACCAGATTACCAATTAGTAGCCAATTGTCGTTTCCATGTATCAAGAACAACAGATCAGTGAAAACCAATTTGTTGAAGAAGTGTTTAACCCAGAAGTCCTACTACGATAAGATCAGCAAACCCATTAATCCATTAAGAGAAGGAGAAGTGGTAAGGATGCAAACGTCCAAAGGGTATGACTGGATTGTTGTCACGAAGAATATTTGCTCAGAGCCCAGATCGTACATTGTGGAATCAAAAGGAGCAGAGTTTAGGTGGCATCGGAAACATTTGAGACCAGTGTCCAAGCCTATACCACAGCACATAGCCTGTGAGAAAGACTTTTTTTATCTCAGAGTGAGTTGTCCGGTGTTCCAAATCCAGAGGAAGTTCCAGAGAATATTCCCATTCCTGTGGTGAATCCAGAAGTTCTTGTTACGAGTTGTTCACGGAAGGTTGTCCCTGTTGTTAAATTCAGTCCAGATTATTATGTTATGAGATCCAGTCATACCTCCAGACAATGTAACAGATACATGGCAAATTGGACATGAACATTGTGTTTGTTTCTAATGTCTATAATGATGCATGTCTAACTCGAATGTTTTTTACCAAGGGCAATCTTTTTAAGAGGGAGGATGCAGATCAATGTGTGTATATGTACGTTTAAGAAGCTATATAAGGGCTTGCACAAGTGTATAAATACTAAGCACGTGCAAGTCTGACTGCCATTTTGTAGTAAGCTGTTGAGATGTAAGCATATATGTATGTAATGTCTGTTAACCAATTTGTTTACATTTTATAATGCTATTATCCATCCTGATGTGTTTCTATGTATTAAAGCATCTAAATGAAATACCCACCTTCTTGTCATCTATGTTAGAGAGGGACAAGAGACATTACGGAAATTTGTTCCTCGTGCTATTGGTAATGTAATTACACAATGCTTTTTACTCTACCATTCTTACATCCTGCTTATATGTTTTGATGTTTTCTTTTAATTAAACTGTTGATTAGTTCAGTGATCATATGATTCAGGTCAGCCAATGTGTGGTATCATATGATTTGTCTTTTAGATACTTATAGCTAATGTTTTAAATGTTTTTTTAAGGTCTGAGGAAGTGGTTTGTTTTACCGTGAAAGGGCTTATCGTTTACTTAATAAATTCAGTTTGTCTTTGCCATTGGTAGTCAAACATTTTGGTTCATTTTTACTGGATTGTTACTTGAGAATTATATACAACTTTATTCTTGGCACAACTTATTTCATTGTCGTGATGGGCAAAGTCTCCTTACAATGGGGACTCAGAAGGAAATGTTCTCATAATAAGCAACTATACAGTGGTTACTTATACTAGACTAAAGGATCATGATTGGTTCTCTGATCACAACCAGCTTACGTGAATCGGATACATTTTTACAGTGGTTGTGCCTTAAACTGTCCATCTAACTCTTGATAAACTAGGTAAGGCAAGAAATTTAGTAAAGCAATCCTAACCAGATGTAGAAGTTACTTTTATATTTGGTACTAAAAACAATATGGTAGATGTGTGTCTGTGTCTGTCAGTGTGTTTGTTTTGTGTGCATTCAAGAATAAACATTTCTCCATTTCTCGATGCTCTAATCACATTCTGATTTTCATTCTTTCTATCTGGCTTTTGGGACTGTCATACACTGCATACGGGAAGGGGAAGGAGTATACACCGCATCCAATGTGGGTATACCAAGTGACTGCTGGTCCACAGCTCACCCTTGACATATGTATACCATTTCAGCTAAACCATCACATGGACAAGGATATTATCCAGGCACAATCTGCTGCTGCATTGCTATAACATATCTTTTAAAAAGACATATGAAGCTGCAACAAACATCTCCTCTTTCAGAATGGATTTTGGCAGCACTGGCCAGTGGATGATTGGTTGCCTGATGTCACAAGCTACTGGTAGATGACCCCTCCTCTTTATCATATTGTACAGACAACCCTCCACTACAAAATTAAACATGTTGTGAGGGACCTAGATATTTGGGGTGATAGTTCCCTCTCTTTTTCAAGTAAACATGGTTGTCAGGAAATCATTGTATTTAGCCTAGATAATTACCAAAGGAATATCATCAAAGTCTAAAGAGGTCATCACTCCCTTATACTCAGCATTGATCAGGCCAGTTATAGAGTACAATGCCCCCTTTGGTCCAGTTTCACTAAACATATCAAACTGTTAAAAAGGCCCAAAAGCTTCCTAAACAAAATGATCAGAGGCTTTAACACCCAGAGCTCCAAGAGAGGCTGGAAGCTTGATCCCTTTATTGTGTGTCTTAAAGACTTTTTATGGGGAGATTTCTGTCTTGCTTAACATGCCATTAGATACCCAATTGTCCTGGACCTCCGTATCTCTGAAAAATAAATAAAATAGAGTAAAGAGCTTATAACCCAGTGCTTCTGAAACATCTCAAATTAAATTCCCCTGCATACTAAACAGTACAACTCACTATCTTCATTTAAAAATAATCTAGATGGCTCGATGGGTATCCGCAAATTTACTTCAGGATTAACTGGTATGGCCATCTGGAAAATGGAGATGCAACCTGAATGAAGGTATGTCAAGGCATTAATGGTCATAAGACTCAGTGGCTTAGGATTATCTATGAATCTGTGTGTGTGTGTGTGTGTGTGTGTGTGTGTCTGCACTTGCTCATTTGTATATGAGTGTGCAAGAGAGAGAGAGACAAAGAGACAGAGAGAGACAGAGAGAGAGAGAGACAGAGAGAGAGAGAGTGCTTCACATCTGTGTTAATATTTTTAAATAAAGTATAGTTTTATAACTGAAGATGTCAAGTTTGCTGGTAAAAATGATTGAGTACAGCTTCTATATAGAGTAAATCTCATTTTATAAAAAAAAAGATGACACATGAGTTTCACAAGTAAACATCAAGTGAACTCCTCATTTTGCTGCTTGTGAAATAAAAGACTAAGTCAGACACATATGGGAAGTAACTTAGATTCACAGTTTTCTTTCTTTTTTGATCCTAGATAAAACAAAGGGGCAGACATGAGAAAAGGCAGGATAACTGTTGCACATGCTCATACATAATATATGTTGTAAATGTGTAGTAAATAATTAAAAGCCAGAATCACATTTTTATTTTTTTTATTTTACTTTTGTTTACTTTCTTTAGCGCAATCCATAGAAATGCAAATTCAGCCACAACAGGTTACTTATGTTGGTCATTTGAAGAAACAAAAAACAGTGTCCCGAGAAGCCAGAAGTTCAAAAATGAAAACGCACTTTAATTCAAACAATAAAACAGCGTTTTTCGCTCCCGAAAAGACAGAAGCTTCATCAGCATTAAAAAGCAAAAAGCTCCAAACATTTTAAAACCTTCTCAATAGGCAGTTAATGATGTCACTTCCTCATCATTCCAGAAAAACTGCAATTAAAGATGTATGCCACAAGAAGTGTGTGTTAAACAATACATAAATATAAATATTACAGCAAAGAATTAAGTATAATCAGTGCAAGCAAATAAAAACAGCCTGACCACATGCTACCTAAATACAAGCAGGTAGACAAAAGGCAAAATAGTTCATTGGACAGACATACAAGGTGACTGTCAAACCCTATATAAAATATATATATATATATATGAAATATAAGTATCAGCAAGGAATTAAGTATAGTTAATGCAAACAAATAAAACCAGCCTGACCACATGCTACCTAAATACAAGCAGGTAGGCAAAAGGCAAAATAGTTCATTGGACAGACATACAAGGTGACTGTCAAACCCTAGACATACCCCGTGAGCATAATTTTTCTTCATGAGGACAGCGATCCAATGTAAAAAAACTTAAGAAATAAAACAAATAGCTTAGCAAAATGCTTAAACCTAGTAATTCAAAAGAAACTTTAAGAGGTTAAAAAAGAATTATCTAAGGTAACTTCTATATTTTAAAATGGATGCAATATTACAGTTATCATTGAGTCCAGGTTAAGAGAAGGCATCTAGTTGTAATTGCCACTCTAGCTCACAAGTTTCTAGAATTAATGATTGCGGTCCACCCCTAGTAGCAAGTTTAATATTATCAATGCCCATAAATTGAAAACTATGGCCCCCATTACTTAAAATATGTTTAGAAAGGGCATTATCGCTTCTCTTGTTCTTAATGGCGTACAGGTGTTGGTAAACACGGTCTCAGAATCGCTGATCCGTTTTCCCAACATAAAATGCAGGGCAGCATTCACAAAAAGCGATATAGACGATAGACCTGATATTACAGTTAATCTTATGGTTAATGACATATCTCCTCTTACCAATAGAGAAGGAATTACCTACACGAAGGTGCCTACACCACTTACAACACCCACAAGCATATGTGCCTTTATGTCTAACCATGGGATCGCCTATTTTATTTTTCTGTATAAGATCCTTAAGGTTGTTGCCTCTTTTAAATATGAATAGTGGGGTTAATCCCAGTCTCTCATGTAGCCCAGAGTTGGTGATAAAGTACCAGTTTTTACGAATAATTGAGCAGAAAGATCCAGAATTTAAATTAAATGAGGAAATAAAACCAGTAGAAAAGTTGGAACTGTTAGATCCAATAATGGCTTCACTGGTTTCCTCTACAATCAGTGGTGTATCAGGCGACGAACTGCAAATAATAACTGAAGTGTCAGTAGAACATTTTTGCTCTTTAGGTAATAGCAATGGTAAATAAATACCATTCAAACATTTAAGTGACACCTCACGTCTTAAATCAGCAATAAGGCCTACAGGGTAACCTCGATTCAAGAACATGTCAGAAAGGAGAGAGCACTCTTTGTCAAAGGAGTCCTCGGTGCTGCACATATGCGCAGCCCTAACTAATTGCCCCTTGACGATAGATCGCTTCTGCTTCCAAGGATGGCAACTTGTAAAGTGCAAGAAAGAATTGCAATAAGTTGCCTTCCTAAAAATAGATGAGCAGAATCTTTTGTTGTTGCAATCCTTAACTAGTTGGACATCAAGGTAATCTATCTCGGAGGTCGAGAAGTGGTGCGTGAATTTTAAAAATTCTGTTGAAGCATTCATGTGGTCAATAAGGTTCAAGGCAACTTCCTCATTTCCTTTAATCAAAACAAAGACATTGTCAAGAAAGCGAGTGTATATCTTAGAACACTCTACAAATGCTGGGTGGTTAAAAAGGTATTTTTTCTCCCAGTAGGCAACGAAAAGGTTGGCGACACTGCTGCCACATGGAGAACCCATTGCTATGCCTTTCTTTTGAAGGTAATAATATCTTTCAAAAATAAAGAAATTAGAAGAAAGAACGATATCAAGTAGAACTGTAACTAAGGTAATGTCATTATTAGATGCACCACATTCCCTTAGCATGAGCTTGGTCCATTCGACTGCCTCTTCATGTGGAATCGAAGTATATAAGTCGACCACATCAATGGTCAAAAAATTGAGGTCTTTGTCGAATTGGACATCATTGATCATGCTCAGGAATGACCATGAATCTTTGCAAATTTGGGGAATGGATTTCAGGTGTTTACTGATAATACTGTCGATAAGGCAAGCACAGGGGTGTGTAATCGAGCATCTGCCATCAATTAAAGCACGCATAGGTGGGTCAGTAAGGCTCTTATGCATCTTAGGGATCCCAAACATAACTGGGACCCTAGGGTAGGAAATATCAATGAAGTTGTACATATCATTGTTAATCCTACCTTCAAGGTATAAATCCCTAAAGTAGCCTTTAATTTTATTATAAGTGCTCGTTAATTCATTTAACGAAGAACTTTCATAGGCAGTTGAATCTAGAACCTGTAACATTCTAGTAATGTATTCCGCCTTATCAAAAATAACCAACCCACCTCCCTTATCTGGTTTAATTACTCTAACAGCCATACTACAAATTTTGTTCAAGGCCGTGGCCTGTTCATGGGAGATGTTTTTGGTATCCCCAAAGTTGCTACTAGTTGCAAACAGGTGCCTAAAATCAAGTTCACAGGCTTTCTCAAAAGTGTAGAGGCTAGGATGTAAGGGAGGATTGAATGTGCTTGTTAACTTCAAGTTGAGTGGGTCTACAGCTAAGTCATTACTGAAAAAACATTCAGATTCAGTTTACGGACAAAAAGTTTTAAGTCCATTAACGTTTTAGCAAGCTTAAATTTGTGATCTGGAACAAAGTTCAAGCCTTTTGCCAACAACTCGGTTAGTTCTTCATCGACAGTAATATCAGAGAAGTTATAGATGTGGAAGTCACCTTTTAAGTTTGACAACACCTCAGGGGTTTGCTTCCCCTCAAATACATCCCCTATTGAGGTGATTGTAAAACCAGTCAATTCCAGTTCTTGTTCTTCTGATACCGGTTGCCCTTCTTCCCTAAAAAAGGCCTCTGATAATTATTATTGTTGTTCTTATTTGAAGATTTAAGCCTATTACTTCTCCTAGGGCCTTGGTTACCGCCCTCTTCATTCACATCGCTGGGAGCTCCAGCATCCATAGAGGTTTGAGCAGCGGACTCCTTGTCAAAGTTTCCAGATGCAGAAGAATTCTGCATCGAGTTGACAGGTGTGACAGCCTTTTTAGACAAATTCGGATAAGCCGAGTTTGTCTGATAGGCGTGTTTGTCTCTTGATAACTTTCTAAGCTTGTTAACCTTCAGTTTACCCAACAGTGAATCAATGCTGGAAAAAATCCGGTTATAGTCAAATTTGTACCTAAAAAAATTGATGTCAGATTTAATATTATCATCAATTTTCGAAGCTTCATCAAGTAACACCGTAATATGTTTAGAATAGTTCTTTATCATTAGTTGAAGAAGTTCTGCCCCTTGTTTATTGAAAAGTGCCTCAAGTTCAGAGAGGAAGGTGGTGTCAAACAATAACCCCGTAGGTGTAAAGGAGCTACGTAGCCCCTTAGGTATAAGCCCCTCAGAAAGACATTGTTGAAAATAGGAGACCTCCAACTGTAGTTTCTTAATTTTTAATAATTTAATGTCCAAGGCTTTTAAGTTTAAAGCAATATTGTCAGAAATGTTACCTGGGCCAGAGGAATCTGTCACCGGTGAGCCCAAAGCTGTTACACCACTAAAAGAAAAAGATGCCAAGTTTCTCGCCCATTCAGACATGGAGGCTACGCCAATAAGTGAATCTGCACCCCCGGCCCCTTGTTGGATTCCAGGTTGAGGAGCGGCACTGGTTTGAGGGCCAATAAAAGCCCCTCCGTTCCTGTTGTTGTTACCAGAGTTACCAGCATTGAAAGAATTATGCAGGCATCCATTGCTATGCAAGAAACCATTACTGTGCGGTACACCAAGAAGCGAGTTGCCTGTCCCAGGAGTAACGGTTACGGCAGGCAAGTTAGATCATTGAGCTTGCCCAGCTGGAATGTCCACGCTGCTGGAACCACAGGATGAGCTGTTGCAATCAAATGTGGGTGAAATATTCACCCGTCCGTAACTGGCGCTAATTCTTTCCATATTATCCAGCCATGAGTTAATAGTGTCAAGCCGTTGAGACAGCGCTATCATTAGCGCTTGAATGCTTGCATTGTCATTAGGGTCTTCTGTACTATTAGTACCAAAAATATTGGGTGAACTCGGGCTAGGCGGTACACCGGACGACATACTAACTGAGAAAGAAGAGAAACTTAAACCTTTGAAGAAACAAAAAACAGTGTCCCGAGAAGCCAGAAGTTCAAAAATGAAAACGCACTTTAATTCAAACAATAAAACAGCGTTTTTCACTCCCGAATGCTCTCGAGTGCTCTCCCCTTTCTGACATGTTCTTGAATCGAGGTTACCCTGTAGGCCTTATTGCTGATTTAAGACGTGAGGTGTCACTTAAACGTTTGAATGGTATTTATTTACCATTGCTATTACCTAAAGAGCAAAAATGTTCTACTGACACTTCAGTTATTATTTGCAGTTCGTCGCCTGATACACCACTGATTGTAGAGGGAACCAGTGAAGCCATTATTGGATCTAACAGTTCCAACTTTTCTACTGGTTTTATTTCCTCATTTAATTTAAATTCTGGATCTTTATGCTCAATTATTCGTAAACACTGGTACTTTATCACCAACTCTGGGCTACATGAGAGACTGGGATTAACCCCACTATTCATATTTAAAAGAGGCAACAACCTTAAGGATCTTTTACAGAAAAATAAAATAGGCGATCCCATGGTTAGACATAAAGGCACATATGCTTGTGGGTGTTGTAAATGGTGTAGGCACCTTCGTGTAGGTAATTCCTTCTCTATTGGTAAGAGGAGATATGTCATTAACCATAAGATTAACTGTAATACCAGGTCTATCGTCTATATCGCTTTTTGTGAATGCTGCCCTGCATTTTATGTTGGGAAAACGGATCGGCGATTCTGAGACCGTGTTTACCAACACCTGTACGCCATTAAGAACAAGAGAAGCGATAATGCCCTTTCTAAACATATTTTAAGTAATGGGGGCCATAGTTTTCAATTTATGGGCATTGATAATATTAAACTTGCTACTAGGGGTGGACCGCAATCATTAATTCTAGAAACTTGTGAGCTAGAGTGGCAATTACAACTAGATGCCTTCTCTTACCCTGGAGTCAATGATAACTGTAATATTGCATCCGTTTTAAAATATAGAAGTTACCTTAGATAATTCTTTTTTAACCTCTTAAAGTTTCTTTTGAATTACTAGGTTTAAGCATTTTGCTAAGCTATTTGTTTTATTTCTTAAGTTTTTTTTACATTCTATCGCTGTCCTCGTGAAGAAAAATTATGCTCACAGGGTATGTCTAGGGTTTGACAGTCACCTTGTATGTCTGTCCAATGAACTATTTTGCCTTTTGCCTACCTGCTTGTATTTAGGTAGCATGTGGTCAGGCTGGTTTTATTTGCTTGCATTAACTATACTTAATTCCTTGCTGATACTTATATTTCATATATATATATATATTTTATATAGGGTTTGACAGTCACCTTGTATGTCTGTCCAATGAACTATTTTGCCTTTTGTCTACCTGCTTGTATTTAGGTAGCATGTGGTCAGGCTGTTTTTATTTGCTTGCACTGATTATACTTAATTCTTTGCTGTAATATTTATATTTATGTATTGTTTAACACACACTTCTTGTGGCATACATCTTTAATTGCAGTTTTTCTGGAATGATGAGGAAGTGACATCATTAACTGCCTATTGAGAAGGTTTTAAAATGTTTGGAGCTTTTTGCTTTTTAATGCTGGTGAAGCTTCTGTCTTTTCGGGAGCGAAAAACGCTGTTTTTTTGTTTGAATTAAAGTGCGTTTTCATTTTTGAACTTCTGGCTTCTCGGGACACTGTTTTTTGTTTCTTCAAAGGTTTAAGTTTCTCTTCTTTCTCAATTAGTATGTTGGTCATTTATTTACTAGTTCAGGCCTATGAACAGACCCTTCAAAGCAAACAGACATTCTCAAGATGCCAGCTCCAGACAAATTTCAAGCCCTGCAACATTTTCTTTGCATGGTTAACTACCAAGGCAAGTTCATTCCAGACTTGAGGCAACTATCAGCACCACTCAGAGAGCTGACATGTAAAGATGTATACTGGTCTTGGTTAGAATAATACCAAAGGGTATTTGATGTCCCAAAAAAGAGAATTGCTAGTCCGCCATCTCTCAGATACTATGATGTTCACAAGCCAGTTACTCTTTCATGTGATACTTTGAAATTTGGTCTTGGTGCAGTCATTCTACAAGAGGGTCAACCTGTTGCCTATGCATCGAGAACTCTTACGCAAATTGAGATGCAGTATGCCCAGATTGAGAAAGAGCTTTTGCCAATTGTGTTTGCATGTTTTAAGTACCATGATTATGTTTATGGCAGACCTATCCAGATTGAAACAGACCACCAACCTCTAGACACTACCTTGAGAAAGCTTACGCATTCAGCTTCAGCCAGATTGCAACATATGATGATGAGTTTGCAAAAGTATAATTTCACTCTTGTCTACTAGAAAGGCAAATTTATCTTGTTGATACATTGTCCAGCTGGCCCAGAAATGCCACACACTGAGAACCTTGATTTTGAAGTTATGGAAGTAAGAATGTTTTCTTCCACACGTCTTGATGAGCTGAGAGATCACACAGCCACAGATCCAGTTTTACAAAGGCTCAACCACTTTATCACTCAAGGATGGCCGTCAAAGCAATCCAGTTTACCTCAAGAAGTGCAACCTTATTTTCCGTACAGAGATGAGATTTTGTCTGACAAAGGTATCATTATGAAAGGTCTAAAAGTAATTGTTCCAAAGTCCTTGCAACAAGAGTACATTACTGTCCTGCACTGTGATCACCCAGGAGCCGACTCTACCAAAAGAAGGGCGAGAGCACTAGTACTTTGGCCTTCTATGTCACAAGACATTGACAAAGCACTTTTTTCTTATTCCATGTCTAACATACTAAGCCACATCAACAGAAGGAAGCATTTCAGCTAAACCAGATTCCTAAACTATGTTGGTTGACAGTAGCCACTGATATTTTTGAGTGGAATGGTCAACATTATTTGGTGTTAGTAGACTCTTATTCCAATTGGTTCAAGACTGACCTACTTCCTAACCTAGCATCCAGTACTGTCATTATTAACATGAAGTGTCATTTTGCAGTCCATGGTATTCCACACAAAGTTATTTCTGACAATGGCATACTGCTTACAAGCCAACAGTTCAAAAGATTTGCTGAAGAATGGGACTTTACTCATGTCAAGAGTAGCCCTGAGTACCCACAGTCAAATGGTTTGGCAGAACGTGCAGTTCAAAGTGTGAAACAAATACTAGAGAAGTCAAAACAAGATAACAGTATTCCTGAATCTGTTGAATCTCAGAAACGTTCCTTGTGATAAACATCTTGGTTCACCTACTCAAAGACAACTGTCGAGACAAACCAGAACTACATTACCAATCAGTAGTCAATTGTCGGTTCCATGTATCAAGAACAACAGATCAGTGAAAAACAATTTGTTGAAGAAGCATTTATCCCAGAAGTCCGACTACGATAAGACCAGCAAATCCATTAATCTATTAAGAGAAGGAGAAGTGGTAAGGATGCAAACATCCAAAGGGTATGACTGGATTGTTGTCTTGAAGAATATTGGCTCAGAGCCCAGATCACACATTGTGGAATCACAAGGAGCAGAGTTTAGGTGGCAACAGAAACATTTGAGACCAGTGTCCAAGCCTATACCACAGCACATAGCCTGTGATAAAGGCTTTTTATCTCAGAGTGAGTTGTCCGGTGTTCCAAATCCAGAGAAAGTTCTTCAGAATATTCCCATTCCTGTGATGAATCCAGAAGTTCCTGATACAAGTTGTTCATTGAAGGTTGTCCCTGTTGCTAAATTCAGTCCAGATTGCTATGTTATGAGATCCAGTCGTATCTCCAGTCCATGTAACAGATACACGGCAAACTGGACATGAACATTGTATTTGTTTCTAATGTCTATAATTATGCATGTCTAACTCTAATGTTTTTTTCCAAGGGCAACCTTTTGAAGAGAGAGGATGTAGATCAATGTGTGTATATGCACCTTTAAGAAGCTATCCAAGGGCTTACACAACTGTATAAATACTGAGCATGTACAAATCTGACTGCCATTTTGTAGTAAGCTGTTGAGATGTAAGCATGTATGTATGTAAGGTCTGTTAACCAGTTTGTTTATATTTTATGATGCTATTATCCATCCTGATGTGTTTTTATGTATTAAAGCATCTAAATGAAATACCCCACCTGCTTGTCATCTATGATAGAGAGGGGAGAAGAGACACTACGGAAATTTGTTCCTTGTGCTATCGGTAATGTAATTACAAGATGCTTTTTACTCTGCCATTCTTACGTCCTGTTCATATGTTTTGATGTTTTATTTTAGTTAAACTATTCATTAGTTCAGTGATCATATGATTCAGGTCAGCCAATGTGTGGTATCATATGATTTGTCTTTTAGATACTTATAGCTAATGTTTTAAATGTTTCCTATGGTATGAGGAAGCGGTTTGTTTTACCGTGAAAGGGCTTACCGTTTACTTAATAAACTCACTTTGTCTTTGCCATTATTAGTCGATCATTTTGGTTCATTTTTACTGGATTGTTACTTGTGAATTGTATACAACTTTATCCTTGGCACAACTTATTATTTCATTGTCCTGATAGGCAAAGCCTCCTTACAAAGGGGACCCAGAAGGAAATGTTCTCATAATAAGCAACTATATAGTGGTTACTTATACTAAACTAAAGGATTATGATTGGGTCTCTGATCACAACCAGCTTACGTGAATCGGATACATTTTTACAGTGGTTGTGCCTTAAACTGTCCATCTAACTCTTGATAAACTAGCTAAGGCAAGAAATTAGTAGAGCAATCCTAACCAGATGTAGAAGTTACTTTTATATTTGGTACTAAAAACAATATGGTAGATGTGTGTCTGTGTCTGTCAGTGTGTTTCTTTTGTGTGCATTGAAGGATAAACATTTCTCAGTTTCTCGATGCTCTAATCACATTCTGATTTTCATTCTTTCTATCTGGCTTTTGGGACTGTCATACACTGCATACGGGAAGGGGAAGAAGTATACACCACATCCAATGTGGGTATACCAAGTGACTCGTGGTCCACAGCTCACCCTTGACATATGTATACCATTTCAGCTAAACCATCACATGGACAAGGATATTATCCAGCCACAATCTGCTGCTACATTGCTGTACTATATCTTATAAAAAGACATATGAAGCTGCAACAAACATCTCCTCTTTCAGAATGGACTTTGGCAGCACTGGCCAGTGGATGATTGGTTGCCTGATGTCACAAGCTACTGGTAGAGGATCCCTCCTCTTTATCATATTGTACAGACAACGCACCACTACAAAATGAAACATGTTCTCAGGGACCTAGATATTTGGGGTTAGTTCCCTCTCTTTTTCAAGTAAACATGGTTGTCAGGAAATCATTGTATTTGGCCTAGATAATTACCAAAGGAATATCATCAAAGTCTAAAGAGGTCATCACTACGATATATTCATCATTGATCAGGCCAGCTATAGAGTACAATGCCCCCTTTGGTCCAGTTTCATTAAACATATCAAACTGTTAAAAAGGCCCAAAAGCTTCCTAAACAAAATGATCAGAGGCTTTAACTCCCTGAGCTCCAAGAGAGGCTGGAAGCTTGATCCCTTTATTGTATGTCTTAAAGACTTTTTAAGGGTAGATTTCTGTCTTGCTTAACATGCCATTAGATACCCAATTGTCCTGGACTTCCAGTATCTCTGAAAAATAAATAAAATAGAGTAAAGGGCTTATAACCCAGTGCTTCTGAAAAATCTCAAATTAAATTCCCCTGCATACTAAACAGTACAACTCACTATCTTCATTTAAAAATAATCTAGATGACTTGATGGGTATCCACAAATTTACTTCAGGATTAACTGGTATGGCCATCTGGAAAATGGAGATGCAACCTGAATGAAGGTATGTCAAGGCATTAATGGTCATAAGACTCAGTGGCTTAGGATTATCTATGAATCTGTGTGTGTGTGTGTGTGTGTGTGTGTGTGTGTGTGTGTGTGTGTGTGTGTGTGTGTGTGTGTGTGTGTGTGTGTGTGAGTGTGTCTGTGCTTGCTCATTTGTATATGAGTGTGCGAGAGAGAGAGAGAGAGACAAAAAGACAGAGAGAGAGAGAGAGTGCTTCACATCTGTGTTAATATTTTTAAATAAAGTATAGTTTTATAACTGAAAGTAAAAAAATGATTGAGTACAGCTTCTATATAGAGTAAATCTCATTTTATAAAAAAAAAAAAGATGAAGCATGAGTTTCACAAGTAAACATCAAGTTGTTGTTGTGTCTTTCGGCTTTTCCCGGTTAAGGGTCGCCACAGCGGAACTCCGGTCCGCTAATGATTGGCAGTAGATTTTTATGTGCCGAGTTGTCAGCCCTGACGCACAACCTTCAAGGAAGGTATGCCCATTCAGGCATGTCTCCACACAGAAGATGCTTTAGCTGGAATCGAACAGGACAACGTCTTACTGTGAGGTGACAACGCTACCGCAGCACCACCACCGCAGATTCACAAATAAACATCAAGTGAACTCCTTATTTTGCTGCTTGTGAAACAAAAGACTAAGTCAGACACATATGGGAAGTAACTTAGATTCACAGTTTTCTTTCTTTTTTGATCCTAGATAAAACAAAGGGACAGACGTGAGTAAAGGCAGGATAACTGTTGCACATGCTCATACTTAATATACGTTGTAAATGTGTAGTAAATAATTAAAAGCCAGAATCACATTTTTATTTTTTTTATTTCACTTTTGTTTATTTTGTTTAGCTCAATCTATAGAAATGCAAATTCAGCCACAACAGGTTACTTATGTTGGTCATTTATGTACTAGTTCAGGCCTATGACCACACCCTTCAAAGCAAACAGACATTCTCAAGATGCCAACTCCAGACAAATTTCAAGCCCTGCAACATTTTCTTGGCATGGTTAACTACCAAGGCAAGTTCATTCCAGACTTGAGGCAACTATCAGCACCACTCAGAGAGCTGACATGTAAAGATGTATACTGGTCTTGGCTAGAATAATACCAAAGGGTATTTGATGTCCCAAAAAAGAGAATTTCTAGTCCGCCATCTCTCAGATACTATGATGTTCACAAACCAGTTACTCTTTCATGTGATGCTTTGAAATTTGGTCTTGGTGCAGTCATTCTACAAGAGGGACAAGCTGTTGCCTATGCATCGAAAACTCTGACACAAACTGAAATGCAGTATGCCCAGATTGAGAAAGAGCTTTTGCCAATTGTGTTTGCATGTTTTAAGTACCATGATTATGTTTATGGCAGACCTATCCAGATTGAAACAGACCACCAGCCTCTAGACACTATCTTGAGAAAGCTTACGCATTCAGCTCCAGCCAGATTGTAACACATGATGCTGAGATTACAAAAGTATAATTTTACTCTTGTCTACTAGAAAGACAAATTTCTTTATCTTGTTGATACATTGTCCAGCTGGCCCAGAAACGCCACCGATTGAGAACCTTGATTTTGAAGTTATGGAAGTAAGAATGTTTTCTTCCACATGTCTTGATGAGCTGAGAGATCACACAGCCACAGATCCAGTTTTACAAAGGCTCAACCACTTTATCACTCAAGGATGGCCGTCAAAGCAATCCAGTTTACCTCAAGAAGTGCAACCTTATTTTCCATACAGAGATGAGATTTTGTCTGACAAAAGTATCATTATGAAAGGTCTGAAAGTAATTGTTCCAAAGTCCTTGCAACAAGAGTACATTACTGTCCTGCACTGTGGTCACCCAGGAGCTGACTCTACCAAAAGAAGGGCGAGAGTACTAGTACTTTGGCCTTCTATATCACAAGACATTGACAGAGCACTTTTTTCTTATTCCATGTCTAACAGTACTAAGCCACATCAACAGAAGGAAGCATTTCAGCTAAACCAGATTCCTAAACTATGTTGGTTGACAGTAGCCACTGATATTTTTGAGTGGAATGGTCAACATTATTTGGTGTTAGTAGACTCTTATTCCAATTGGTTCAAGACTGACCTACTTCCTAACCTAGCATCCAGTACTGTCATTACTAAGATGAAGTGTCATTTTGCAGTCCATGGTAGTCCACACAAAGTTATTTCTGACAATGGCATACTGCTTACAAGCCAACAGTTCAAAAGATTTGCTGAAGAATGGGACTTTACTCATGTCAAGAGTAGCCCTGAGTACTAACAGTCTAATGGTTGGGCAGAACGTGCAGTTCAAAGTGTGAAACAGTTACTAGAGAAGTCAAAACAAGATAACAGTATCCCTGAATCTGTTGAATCTCAGAAACGTTCCTTGTGATAAACATCTTGGTTCACCTACTCAAAGACTACTGTTGAGACAAACCAGAACCACATTACCAATCAGTAGTCAATTGTCGGTTCCATGTGTCAAGAACAACAGATCAGTGAAAACCAATTTGTTGAAGAAGCATTTTACCCAGAAGTCCTACTACAATAAGACCAGCAAACCCATTAATCTATTAAGAGAAGGAGAAGTGGTAAGGATGCAAACATCCAAAGGTTATGACTGGATTGTTGTCTTGAAGAATATTTGCTCAGAGCCCAGATCACACATTGTGGAATCACAAGGAGCAGAGTTTAGGCGGCATCGGAAACATTTGAGACGAGTGTCCGAGCCTATACCACAGCACACAGCCTGTGAGAAAGACTTTTCTGGTGTTCCAAATCTAGAGTAAGTTTGTCAGAATATTCCCATTCCTGTGATGAATCCAGAAGTTCCTGATACAAGTTGTTCATTGAAGGTTGTCCCTGTTGTTAAATTCAGTCCAGATTGCTATGTTATGAGATCTAGTCGTATCTCCAGACCATGTAACAGATACACGGCAAACTGGACATGAACATTGTGTTTGTTTCTAATGTCTATAATAATGCCTGTCTAACTCTAATGTTTTTTTACCAAGGGCAATCTTTTTAAGAGAGAGGATGTAGATCAATGTATGTATATGCACCTTTAAGAAACTATCCAAGGGCTTGCACAAGTGTATAAATACTGAGCATGTGCAAATCTGACTGCCATTTTGTAGTAAGCTGTTGAGATGTAAGCATGTATGTATGTAAGGTCTGTTAACCAGTTTGTTTATATTTTATGATGCTATTATCCATCCTGATGTGTTTTTATGTATTAAATTATCTAAATGAATTACCCCACCTGCTTGTCATCTATGATAGAGAGGGGAGAAGAGACACTACGGAAATTTGTTCCTTGTGTTATTGATAATGTAATTACAAGATGCTTTTTACTCTACCATTCTTACATCCTGTTCATATGTTTTGATGTTTTATTTTAGTTAAACTGTTGATTAGTTCAGTGATAATATGATTCAGGTCAGCCAATGTGTGGTATCATATGATTTGTCTTTTAGATACTTATAGCTAATGTTTTAAATGTTTTCTATGGTATGAGGAACTGGTTTGTTTTACCGTGAAAGGGCTTACCGTTTACTTAATAAATTCAGTTTGTCTTTGACATTGGTAGTCGATCGTTTTGGTTAATTTTGACTGGATTGTTACTTAAGAATCATATACAACTTTATCCATGGCACAACTTATTATTTCATTGTCCTGATAGGCAAAGCCTCCTTACAAAGGGGACCCAGAAGGAAATGTTCTCATAATAAGCAACTATACAGTGGTTACTTATACTAGACTAAAGGATTATGATTGGGTCTCTGATCACAACCAGCTTACGTGAATCGGATACATTTTTACAGTGGTGGTGCCTTAAACTGTTCATCTAACTCTTGATAAACTAGCTAAGGCAAGAAATTAGTAGGGCAATCCTAACCAGATGTAGAAGTTATTTTTATATTTGGTACTAAAACAATATGGTAGATGTGTGTCTGTCAGTGTGTTTGTTTTGTGTGCATTGAAGGATAAACATTTCTCAGTTTCTCGATGCTCTAATCACATTCTGATTTTCATTCTTTCTATCTGGCTTTTGGGACTGTCATACACTGCATACGGGAAGGGGAAGGAGTATACACCACATCCAATGTGGGTATACCAAGTGACTCGTGGTCCACAGCTCACCCTTGACATATGTATACCATTTCAGCTAAACCATCACATGGACATGGATATTATCCAGGCACAATCTGCTGCTACATTGCTATAACATATCTTATAAAAAGACATATGAAGCTGCAACAAACATCTCCTCTTTCAGAATGGACTTTGGCAGCACTGGCCAGTGGATGATTGGTTGCCTGATGTCACAAGCTACTGGTAGAGGACCCCTCCTCTTTATCATATTGTACAGACAATCTACCACTACAAAATGAAACATGTTGTCAGGGACCTAGATATTTGGGGTGATAGTTCCCTCTCTTTTTCAAGTAAACATGGTTGTCAGGAAATCATTGTATTTAGCCTAGATAATTACCAAAGAAATATCATCAAAGTCTAAAGAGGTCATCACTCCCTTATACTCAGCATTGATCAGGCCAGTTATAGAGTACAATGCCCCCTTTGGTCCAGTTTCGCTAAACATATCAAACTGTTAAAAAGGCCCAAAAGCTTCCTAAACAAAATGATCAGAGGCTTTAACTCCCTGAGCTCCAAGAGAGACTGGAAGCTTGATCCTTTTATTGTGTGTCTTAAAGACTTTTTAAGGGGAGATTTCTGTCTTGCTTTACATGCCATTAGATACCCAATTATCCTGGACCTCCAGTATCTCTAAAAAATAAATAAAATAGAGTAAAGGGCTTGTAACCCAGTGCTTCTGAAAGATTTCAAACTAAATTCCCCTGCATACTAAACAGTACAACTCACTATCTTCATTTAAAAATAATCTAGATGACTTGATGGGTATCCACAAATTTACTTCAGGATTAACTGGTATGGCCATCTGGAAAATGGAGATGCAACCTGAATGAAGGTATGTCAAGGCATTAATGGCCATAAGACTCAGTGGCTTAGGATTATCTATGAATCTGTGTGTGTGTGTGTGTGTGTGTGTGTGTGTGTGTGTGTGTGTGTGTGTGTGTGTGTGTGTGTGTGTGTGTGTATGCGCTAGCTCATTTGTATATGAGTGTGCGAGAGAGAGAGAGAGAGAGACAAAGAGACAGAGAGAGAGAGAAAGAGAGACAGAGAGAGAGAGAGAGAGAGAGTGCTTCACATCTGTGTTAATATTTTTAAATAAAGTATAGTTTTATAACTGAAGATGTCAAGTTTTCTGCTAAAAAAATGATTGAGTACAGCTTCTATATAGAGTTAATCTCATTTTATAAAAAAAAAAGATGACGCATGAGTTTCACAAGTAAACATCAAGTGAGCTCCTTATTTTGCTGCTTGTGAAATAAAAGACTAAGTCAGACACAAAAAAAAAAAAAAAAAAATTTTTTTATCTTTTTATATTATCTGGTTAACTTGCTATGATGTCATGTAACCTTTTATGCTAATTTATTTTTTATCTGTTTATATTAACTGTTTCACTTGCTATGTTTCTTATGTAACCATTTATACCTTTTTGTAAAAGTGTATAACTGATGGAGCTTTTCTCCCCGGGCCTCTACTGAAAACGGACATATATCCAGTTGGACTAGCCCGGTCAACAAATGTAAAATAAAATAAAATAAAATAAAATAAATAAAATATGGGAAGTAACTTAGATTCACAGTTTTCTTTCTTTTTTGATCCTAGTTAAAACAAAGGGACAGACATGAGTAAAGGCAGGATAACTGTTGCACATGCTCATACATAATATATGTTGTAAATGTGTAGTAAATAATTAAAAGCCAGAATCACATTTTTATTTTTTTTATTTCACTTTTGTTTACTGTGATAGTCTGACTGGGCGGGAGCCCATTTTCAGCAACGGTCCAGGGAGAAAAGCTCCAGAAAAAAGTTATAAAACTTTTTTACAAAATTTTACAGAGAACAAAATTTACAAGATTTTACAAAAACAAAGTACAACGATAGTATATGAATATTTTCAAAATGAAGTACGAAATACACCTAATAAGGTACACGATAACAGAGGTTTGAAAATGTCTGACATATAGCAGTTATTGACTGAAAACATAATGAATTGTGCCTGAGAAAAGTAATGTATAAGGTCACAGTTTGTTCCTATAGTCCTTTGGTCAACAGAATTGTATGTGAGTTAAGGATCCCAGGAAGGGGAGGCAAGCTGCTAAGTATGGATATAATGCATGTTGGTCAACATGAGACAATTTCTACATTGTCTCAAGATGCCCATAACCACCAAGTTCACTTGGTTACACAGAAGTTAGGAAACTGCATATCCAAACTATCCAGTCCTTTGAGTGGTGAGCTACAAGGGCTGATATATTTGGGTTTTTTGTTGGTGGAGGTTTGGGCACATGTGCAGGAAAGAAGAAGACAATCTGATGAAGGCAAAAGGAAATGAGGGCACCAAGCAACGAGATGGATAGATTTTGAGAGAAAAGACCTGAGACAGTCAGGCATGACTTTAAAAGAATGTAGGACAGTGGGATTGAATCGAAAGAGATGGCAACAGTTCACACAACACCATGACCCCATGTAGAAAATGGGGAAAAAGGGCCAATGATGATGATATCTGTTATGATATCTGCATAACTAGATTTATAAGTATTAATTATTAACAGTCACATTTCAAAGGGAAAAGCAAAACTACTGTTTATAGTTTAGATTCATTCCTATCATAAGGATATTATGTACCAATCTCTTTATTTTTATTGAATTTCTAAACAGGTAAATGTCAACAATCGGGCAAAAAAGCCAACTATTTAAAAAGCCTTGGAATTATATCATTAGCTGTAGGGATTAAAAGTCAAGTCATTTTGTAAAATAAAATGACAAAGAATTTGTGCATGTTTAACACATCTATATTCAGCAAAAACATTAAAATGATCTGGAAGGAAATGGTGTTTGACGAACACGTTTAAAGAAACTACTTTGTGCTTATCACACATTCTAGGTAAAGATCAGTTGAATGCACAGTAAGGTCATTTATTAGCTGAATGCTTTCACCTCACAACTTTAATTTCTTAAGTAAGCCAAGTTATTAATTTAACTTAAATGCAGATTTGTATGCTGTAATACATAATGTTAAACTATAATATCTTTAGACTCAAATGACAAATACAAATATTCAGCACTGGGGTTGAAACACAGAAATATATATATATATGAGAGAGAGAGAGAGAGAGAGGAGTGCTACAAAATCCTAAAAGCCCAAAATCCCGAGACCAAAATCATGAAAGTTCAAAATACTGAAAACTCAAAATACTGAATCTCATAATATTGAAAAAACACAGGATACCACCACTTACTATATTCCAGCACAATAAAATATTTAATTCACAGATAATTGTTTTATTGGGCATTTTTGCTATCAGCTCTCCTGAATGTTATATTTTATTTTAGGAAAGCTATACCATTTCTAAACAAATTAAATACAGAATATGATAATGGGGAAAAAGTATATTTTTTTTCTATTTTCCTCTCAGTAAAAAGACTTACACACAGAGACACATATATGCATAACAAATGCAATCACCTTTTCTTATCTGTAAGTCAGAAAAATTGATAGTACTCTGCTGGTCCTGATTGGGATGAAACTGATCTAATGAGTAATATGGCTGAACTGAGCATTCTTTTACCTCAATGATATAAAAGTGCATTCCTCAATATAATTAATTTAATTTTGATAATTATTAAAATACATTATAACAAAAACATTCTTTAAGAATATTTTGCCAAGCAGTTTTGTACAAGAAAAACAGCCAATAAATGCAATGTGTAAAGTATATGTAATATACACAAAATAACAAAGATGAATGATCAGTTATTACGTAAGTTCTATCTATCCTAATAAGACTACTGACTTAGGCACATGGTTCTCTCCCTGCATTTTATCTCATTCTAAATTACATTTAAGTAAAACTGTTAAAGTAGAGAATATATGTTTTAAGTAGAGCAACATAGTTGACCTAAAGGATAAAAAGAACTCTCTTGAAGAGTATTACTAGAAAGGACCGTGGAGTTTATTTCTTGAGTTAAAGTAAAAAATTCAAAACAAAAAATAAACTTGTAACCAGAAAAAAAAAAACAAAGATAGGCAGCAAGGTGTAGAATTCCAGCCAGTTTATTGTTAGCGCTTTCGTTCAGGAAATACATGAACTTCTTCTGACAAAGCATCCCCAAGAGTCCTCAGTTAAAATAAAACTGTCAATTAAAACGAGATAAATAATTATAAAACCAATTAACATAACTTAATAAAAAATAATACCAAGAGAGAAACTTTTGGAAGCTTTATTTATTTATTTATTTTCTGAATTTATAAATATTTATAACTTATATAAAGAGACTGGTCCAAGGGCCATTTTCAGCTATGACTGAAGTCAATAGGCAAAAGCAGTCTCTAACAGCAACATTTCCTTAAAAACAGAAGACCTATGGTGTAAATATGTATAATATTCACATAAAATTCACATAAACAGAGGCATTTGTATGATAGGAAATAAAAATACAGCAATGATTTAATCATTTAGTAATACAAGACAGAAAGTCATTCTGAACATGGCATCACTGTTTTCTTTTCTATCTTTTTTAATTTCTCCAAGTCTTTTGGGTTTCTAATACCATGATGGGAATGGATCCCATTCCTAAGTCAAAGTAAATGAATATTGCTTCAATCTTTGATGTAAGCCAGAAGTGCTCTTTGCAGTACCTGCAATGTGCCCAGTAATGACTCCTTCTGCAATTCATATGGCATTACATGTATTTGTAACATACCTAAGGACAATTGTAAATTCTGTTTTATAAGGCCTGTTGCTCCTACTACTATAGGAACTGTCTGTTTATCCTCCTTCCACATTGCCCTCATTTCTGCCTGCAGATCCTGGTATTTTATGACTTTGTATCTCTCTGTGGTCACTGGGTATAGCAATTTCAATGATCAGTGCTAATTTTGTTTTCTTTTCATGCACTGCTATATCTGTTTTCCTCGCATCTGCTTTTTGAACTGATGGTAATGGATGATCCCATATGATATAAACCATCACTTTCTATAATGTTTTGTGGCTCATGTTTCCAATGTTTTTCAGCTACATCAATATTATAATGTTTGCACAATCCAAAATGCAACAGTCTTGCCACAATATTATGCCTTTCAGTATACAGTACTTCTGCCATTAGTATATCACAACCAGCAACAAGATATGTGACTGCTTCCAATTCCATTTTACAAAACCTCCATTTGTCTATTTTTCCCAAATATTCAAAAGACTTTGTAAACCAAAGTGTACATAGTCCACTATCTTGGGCCGCCAATATTAGCCTTTTGTCTTTTGGTCTAAATTCACCTCTCCTTAACCATTCATGTGTTAGATCCTGATCAACATGAGGTTGTTCCAAGAGTTTTTATACTTGCAACTATATTTTTGCATTTTCCAAATTTCTTGCCTTCTCTTCTGATCCTTCACCTTATATTCTTTCTTTTGTTTTTTGGCACATTCAGTTGCTGCCTAATTTCTATCTACTTCTGGTTTGATCTCCATT
This sequence comes from Protopterus annectens, assembly GCF_019279795.1. NCBI lineage: Eukaryota > Metazoa > Chordata > Ceratodontiformes > Protopteridae > Protopterus > Protopterus annectens. The sequence goes on along the minus strand of NC_056728.1, from coordinate 601,778,577 downwards.
CCCACTTGACACTGATATGCTTCTCCTAGACTAAGCAGGGAAATAATCTTAGACTTATTCTCCTCAGGTTTTAAAACTTTCACTACATTTGGGTCTTGTGAGGTCAGCAGATATGCACACAGTCCTTTGACTGCAGATCTATGCATGCAATCAATTTTGAAGAGGCCCATGCCTACTTCAGAACATGGAATATACAGTCTTGGTATAGACTGATTTTTAGAAACCATTTGATGAGCATGAAGCATCCTTCTTGTTTTCCTGTCCAACCAGTCAAACACCTCTTGGGGCCTGTCAATCACTCCAAAACTGTAAGTTAGGACAGGAAGAGCAAATTGGTTTATAGCTTAGACTTTGTTCCTAGATGTCAATGCTGTTTTTAGTATTAATTTTAGTATTCTAAAATATGCCTTACTAAGTTTTATTCGCATTTGTTAATGTTTTATTGATGATCTTGATCTTTCATCAATTCTCAAATATTTATACACTCCCTTTTGCTCAAGTTCTTTTATATCATATTCCTCTCTCAAACTGATGTTTTCTTGGTGCTGCAGCTTTCTTGCTTTAAAGATTGCTTTTGCACATTTATCAAGACCAAATGACATTCTTATATCATCTGAAAAAGTTTTCTATTGATGTATACAGTGTATGTCTTAAGTGATATCTTAATAAAGGTGTTTAAAAAAGATGGAGGAGCATAATTATGGAATAGAATGCTAAGTACATTAGTAAGGAATGTACTTAATGGTTACCAATAGTGTTAAGGAGTTAACAATAATAGTATGTGTGATGTCCCCTCTCTAGGCCAGTAATTAAGAAGCCTGAATCTTCACCACTGACACTGTAGAGGGATGCTCACTTGGAACAAAAATGGATATACCCAGTATTTCCAGATGCAGGTTTCTGTATCAAGCACAATTTACCTTAAGAGCACACAGGGAACACACTCCATCTGGGGTCTGGGTTTCTCTTTCTCTCTGTCTCTCCCCAGGTCCCCAGTAAGGCTCCCCACTGGCACAGCTGTAAAATTAACTTCTCAGCAGAGAGTCCAAGCCAAGTCCTCCACCATTCCCTCTGAGAAACCAGTGCTTCATGTCCCTGCTCCAAGTAGCTGACACACACAGTCTTTGAGATTTGATTTGCACACACACACACACACATACACACACACACACACACACACACACACACACACACACATGCACGCACGCACACACCCACCCAGGAAAGGCTGGCACATGTTTACTAGCTATGCCCCCTTCTGCTCAGACTATAAGGTAGTTACTGACACCAGACACTCCCAAGCCAACTACTCTAATGCCCTTAGAAGGGTACCCAAGTATACTGAGTGAAATTAATATTAATATGAATGGTAGTTTGACCAATGATGTAAGGCTTTCAGGAGTGGCCACAGAATCACCAAACAGATATGAATACTCTCAAAGGTTAAAATATTCTCTAAACAACCAGCCACAGTGGAAAGTTTAAATACATTTAATAATAAATAATAAAAGAACATAAAAATACTAAATATCTATTTACAATGAACAACAAAGTTTCAACCACAGGAAATATTAAAATAATTTACATGAATAGATTCACACAGATGCAGAAAAATAGTACTTAACTAATCTCACTATATTTTCATGACAGATCTCAAGAGTTACTACTCCCTAGTCATTTACAAGAGCAAGACAAGATGAAGTAGATGAGGAGTCATTCTATGTCAGGTTTCCAAAACAAAGTGATATGAGACTTTAGTCTCAACTAGTATTAAAACATTATTTTTGTCCTAGATTACAGAATGACATAATGTACATCTGGTCATCTGACTTCCCATGCAACCCCCCCCCCATTGCTAGAAACTGCCACGATTTAGCACCTATGCATCAATAATATATAGACAAGGAGCCTTGCTAAGATCTGCTGCAGCTCCTGGAAGTCATAAAACCATAAAATACTTCCATTCTTCCAACAGGAGCTAATAAACCATATCTCTTACAGACATTGTGTCTCTGTCTTTATTCATATCTGTCAGATAATATCTTTATGGCCTAGGCCTATTAATTTAATTACTTATTATTTTTAAAGTTTGAGATTAACCTCTTCTCTTCCAGTATACTCTATTAAAATATATACATTTAAACAGTTATCATAATGCATGGATATTTCTTTTTTCTGTCCAGCAGGGCACACTGTTGATACATTTTTAACACGAGCAACATTACAAACACATTTTTAAACACTTGCATCTGTACAAATCAGTTTGAAATACAAATGACATATAATTATTTACAAAATTCCAGCTAGCTATGCTGGCATATGTTACACATCCACTGCCCTACTTCTCCCGGCATAGCTGTCAATACCATAGATCATCACAGCATACACAGTGAAACAGTGTGAGGAAATACACTAGCAGTACTCAAGTTCTAAATCAATTTAAACTTAGGTCATGAATGTATAAACTATTAAAACTAGGAGATACCAGAAAATTAGATGTATTCTTTAGAGCAAAATCAAACTGAATGCTGATATCTAAGATATAAAGACTATTCATCTATAGGGCACCATAAATTAGGAACTGTATCGGCTGTACAGTTTTCCAGTGGCAATTAAGCTGCAAAGTTAAAGAAGGGGAGAGTTCATGATGATAAACATATGATTACCAAAAATTTCTGTAATATATATGCTTACAAAATTATTTTAGATGATTTTTTTAAATAGTTTCCAGAAGATACTATAACATAATTCCAAATTTTCTGAGGTACAGTATTCCAGGAGGTAAAGGAAAAATGTGAGTATGGTCCCTTACCAAGGCAGAGGTTGAAGGCTAATCTGATTAGTAAAACAAAAGAAGACCAAGTGAAATTGCCAAACCACATTCAATAAACCAAAAGTAAGCACTTTTGTCCTGGTACAACAGACTTCCTCAGAATTACAAACCCAACAACAATCCATTTTTTTATAGAAATACATCACCACCAGTTAACAGTCAATTAATATATTAACATGTTACTTAAAATGCAAGGTATTGAATTATATCTGCTAATATCCACCTAAATAAAAATAAGAAAGCAAACACAATAACAATGCCCCTCTCATTAAGAACCCTATAAAATATTTAATATATTTGTATAAATTTATGTAGAGTTATATAAAATAAGCAGCCTTCAGACACCTGTTCATTTAATCTGGGGGTGCAGATGCATTCGTTTTAATCTGCCACTTAAGCGCTTTATATTCAAAATAGTCACCAAAGGTCCTCCCTTAGGCCCTAAATCCACAAACAAACAAAAAAAAATTAAAGTAATGCTTTGGAAATAGGTGTGTATAAGGGATAAATACTGCTCATATTGCTCAGGGCTTAGTTATTAAACATTCTGTTTTGTGTGTAAACCATGCAGGACTAAGGAAATAACTTTTAATTTAAGAACTGGGGCAATCTAACAAGGAATGTCTCCCTGTTCGGACATTGTTAAAGATAAATCTGTATTTGATTCTCCTCACCAGCTGTCCCTTCACTATAGATCTGGACCTGAAGCACTGATGACAAATATCCTTGACATCTAAATAATTACTGATATTATCCACTGTATAGTCAATGACATCAATAGTTAACAAGTTGTCATCTTCATTGAATGGCAGTTTGTTTATGTTGCACACACTTGGAATGTACTTAGCGATTTGTCCAGATGTGTGTTATTTGTTTGGTGGGGTAAGTAGTAGAGAAGGATCTGCTGTCAATTAAAGCTCTCATAGGGGGTCAGTAACACTATAATTATATGTCTCTGCAAACAAGGTTCCTCATTGTGTACTTTTTAATGCTTTGGAAATGTTTTAATATTTTTGCACAGCGCATTGGTTTCAAGATTTGTCCTTATTTCATACACATGTTGATAAACTCTATTTCTTACTGCTTTCTTTGTTTTACCTACATAAACACTTTCACATAATTCTTATTTTCAACCATGTGGAGAATAAATGAGTTATAAGATGAGCATTGGCTATAATAGCTAAGGCATATTCAAGTCTAGGTACCAATACATTTATACTAGTTGTTGTACTTGCTTCACTTAATAGATTGGAGAGTTTGTGTATGTATTTTAACTGACTTAGCACCCTCTCTGTGGTATACACTCCAAGGAGAGTTGGGCATTGAGCCTGCAACCCGACCCTGTAAAACAACAAAACTGCTATGTAACAATGAGTGCCTGAAGGGGCACTCGTTGCTGCATGTGCTGAATGCACGGAAGGAATTAAGACAGATAACGTACCTTCTCTACTGACTTTTCAGCATTATAGCTGAAGGAAAGTTAATCCAACCAAGCACCTAAACAATTGTGCCTGATAACTTGAGGTATACACTTTCCAAGGAGACATGAAACTTCAATGGCCATTATCGTGTTCTTAGGGCAGCTACTTACCAAATTATTACCGAGTAACTAGTTGTACCAGAAGTTAAAATCATTTTTCAGCCCAAGTTGATTATCTTTGTCTGTTTTGTTAGCTTTAACATCACAATATCTTCAACATAAGATATGCAGTTCAGGTCAGACAGTTCTCAGATTAAGTTGCATATGCCCAGAAGAAAAGCATTGCTTCTAGTGCAAAATCCTTGGGGAACACCAATAGTAAATGTACTGATCTCATGCTTATTACTTCCAGAAATGACTTGAAAATCTTAGTTATGCAGGTAGCTAGTCAAGTGTTTAATTATTCCTTCAGATACTTCTTCTTTGGCTAGCAGTAGGGTTTGATGCCAGTTATCTAAAATGCACAATTTAGGTCAACCAATAGGACTCCTGATATGAAGCTTTTTTACATACTGGCGGATGCTTAATCAATAAATGAAAAAAATAGCTGTTAAGTATGCTACTGTATCTAAGTACTTGGTTTCACAGTATGCAGCTTTGTTACTCCCTTCATCCTAAACAAAACCCATTACTAGAATGCTGCTATTTCCCCCTTCTCTCTTCCAAAACTACACTTTGCATATATCAAAATATTTTGAAATTGTCCACATGAATATTAAATGCACACTAACAAAATAACTGAACTTGAAATATTTGGAAATATCACTAACTAGATACGTTTGTTGCTTCACAATCTGAAAAAAAAAATCATTTTCTTCACCAGCCAGGTTTCCAAGCTAATTATCATTGCTTTCACAGAAACAGTTCTGGAATCCCAGAAGCCATCCTAACCTCTGTAAAGGTTACATGCTCCCCAAAGAGGGACATACTTTTGTTGGTTACTTTAACCTGGATTTGGCAGGTGATAAAGTTGATTCTGAGAACACAGCAGTCAGTTTTGTTCATCTCATTTAACTAGTGGATGAGACCACCAGAGTTTTATTTCCTGTTCAAAGGATGCTGAACTAGCGGTCAACAGAGTGTTAATAAACACGTTGTTCTGAGTCCTTGTGGTTCAATAACAATTACTTGATTCTGGCATCTAAGCCAGTAAAACAGCTGACATTTTTCTGCTTCGATAGAGTTCATTTTTTATTTAAATATAATGCTTATACAGCGAAGTCTTCTTGTTTGCTTATTTACTAATTTATTCTACTGCAGTTACTAGATAAAGCACACTGAGACAGAGGCCCTTTTATAGCTGAGACACAGAACAGAGCAAAAAAAGAAAGAAAGAAAATAAAAGAAGCAATTCACACATGTATGGTATTATTGTCTATTATTGTCTATTACTGTCTAGCAATGAATGATTATAAAAACATATTTATTATACTGCATACATGAATCCTTACAATGCACATAAAAAAAACTTTGAAAAAAGTAATATGAATAGGATCTAGGGAAAGGAGAAAAAACATTAAGTAATCTTCACAAAGTATTGCTAAGTCTCTACAGTAATTTCAGGATATGCATCAGTTTTCCTGGCATCAGAAATGAAGGACTTCCCTCTTTTGTCAGCTGTGGGATTTGCATTGTCTTTTAAATCAAAAGTGAGTTAGAGGGTGAGTGCCAAAAATAGATCAGTAAGCCCTTCAGTGAGGTCACAAGATTAAAGATAGACATCTGGAAGTACATAAAACAGCATAGTAAGCTGTTAAGCAGTTATATATGTTTATAAATGTTAGCAGTAATATACCCAGGAGGCAAAAGTACTCCTGAACATGTTTTTTTTTTCTACTGGTGTCTGATATATAATTAGTTGACACAGTACCTGCATTCATTCCCAAGACCCATATCCTGGGACCATTCCACCAATACTCTTCTAAAAGGGTGGTGAACTTATTGTACAAAATTATACCCTAAGCACAATTAATTATAATGTTACCCTACAGTAATCATCTCACACAACAAAGATGACCCAATATTGTTTTCAGATTTAACAAAGCAAAAGCCCCCACTGCTCAATATATATTTTTTAATTTTCACACTACATCTCATCAGGATTGGACACCTTAACTCCATGTGCTTCAAAACTGGGAAAGAGGTCACTGCTAGTAGGCAAACCACTAAAGCAATTCACAGTTCCATTATGTTAACTTTTGATGTCAGAAAAGCAACAGAGATTAGCATGCTTATCCCCAAGCATGAGTACCATCTGCCTAGATCCACTTTAAACTCTTGTTGCAGCACAAACTGCTACTAACAAGATATGTCACTTGATAACATGTTTGGATTTGTAGAGTATTAATGTGCAAAAGGCAAATTGATAAGCATAACCTTCTGTGACTTTTACATAAGAACATTTTGCTTTTTCTGGAGATGCTGTCGACATCTACAGTGTTCAATATTCAGCTGTGTTTTTTCCCCTTATATATGTTTGTCAGTTTTCTTTTCTTTTCTTTTCTTACTTATATCTGATTTTCTTTCAGCTATTTGTCCTTTGTATTGACGTTCTTCATTTCTTCACTGTTTAGTTGATTTTGTTTTTGTAAATTTGTAGATGAAGATTTTTTTTCCACTCATACGGCTTTGTTTCTTACAATGCTTCATTTTGTTTCAGTATGCATTTGTGATGTGGGCTGTTTCTGTTTTTTTTTTTTAATGTTGCCTTGAGTTTCTTCTTTTACATTACTGCAGTCTGTAAAGTAATAGTGTTAGTAATTATTACAATAATTATTTTTCAGCATTTGAATAAATAACCAGTTACTCTTGACTGTGGAAGTCTCTAAGAACTGTCTTCTTGGTTTTCTTGTTCTTACAGGGGAGATTACTTATTTATTTCTGTATTGTGTAAATTAATATTGTTACCTTTCAGAATATCGATAGCTATATATTATGCTTGCATTATTGATTTATGTAGACTTACTGCCAATTATGTATTGTTATTGGCTGTATGATCTTTCTTATATTGTAGATGCTGTTGTCCAGTTGTTTTTCTTGATTTGAGAACATCCTCACAATTAGCTAAACAACCCTCTGTATTAGGTAACTAGTAATGAGATTTGCTCCTCATCTATGAATCAGCACAAAGGAATAACCTGGAAGCGTGGCGATATCAGCCAAATCAGGAAATAAATGGAGTTATTGCTGAGGAAGTAACTGTGGTGCAGAACTGGAATTAATACCAGGATAAGGCCTGAAGCCATGGGTAATAAATATAGTTTGCCGATTGAAATGCTGTAAAAGACTGAAAAGGTGCTCAGAAAAAATGTTGAATGCAATTGTGAAAACTCACTGTACACTGTTTTACATTATGCTTGGACTTTTGTTACAATTGAAGTAATAAGCCTATTTTTGTTTTGTTTTGTTTTTTTACATGTCTGCCTCCAGTGTCTGACTCATTTAGTAGTGGTGGTACATGTTCATTTGACCAGGTACTTGCCTTTTCAGATCCTTGTAATACTTCTGCAGGTAACTGTAAAACAAACTTGAGCAACTAATTCCCTACAGCACTGTAACTACTTTGTACTTGGCATGGACATTAACCACTGAGGAATTGCCTCAAACATTTATGCAGTCACAGCTGGAGCTGACCAAAAGCTGATGCAACTACAGTCACAGCTAGTTGCATTGGCCAAAGTAGCTGCCAACTTCAGTGTCATGGTCCCAATGAAGAAACTATCCACAGATGACCTGTAGACCTGCTTATGGATTTTGAATTTTATGTCACTACACTGAACTAGGAGCAAATAGACTGGTCGCATATTCTATCAATCCTAGCTGACAGGAAATGCACTAAAATGTATATGGGCATGGAGAGAAACTACATGGAGCATGAAAAACGTAAGAAAGAACTGTTGAGTAAGGTTAGTATAACCTCTGAAATACAAGCAATAAAAAATGTATAGCTGGACTTTTCATAGGTTCATAGATTAGTACTAAGCTAACTGCTCTTGTGAGTCATTTTAAGCCTAGCCAGTTATCACTTGTGAGACTCAAACCCTGCACCTTGTGTTTGTAAGGCAAATGCCTTAACTGTTAGGCCACCCTCCCAACCCCTTTAGGCCACCCTCCCAACCCCTTTTAATGTAAATACATTGGTAAGGGCACAGCTGTATAAATTAAAACATAACTTAAAGCTTTTGCTAGAACCTGATGGCAGCAGCAATGATAAAATGCTAGCAGTAAACAAATTTGGAAGCACTTTACCTAGCAGCACAAGAAAATGGGTATTGAAAAGTGTTGCTAAGAACTCTGATAAGCTGGTAACATTAATAGAAAGCTTATTAAATAATGACACAATGTTTAATACCAAATTGTCTACTTCTAAGTCTAAAATTGCAGTAAGAAATGAATAATGTTATGTGAAAGAAAAATCAGCAAGTAATGTGTTAATTTATTTTAGCAGTGGGGAATAGGGTTACATTGATAAGCTATACTGAAGAAAATACTCCTAGTAGAAAAGTGAAAACTAAAATGCTTGCTTTAATTGAAAATGTCCTTATAGGTATCCGTGTTGATACAGCGCTAGCTTTGTCACCTCACAGCAAGAGGTTCTCCCGTTCGATTCTCGGCTGGAGTGCTTTCTGTGTGGAGGCTGCATGCCCTTCCCATGGTCGAGTGGCATTCGAAAGACATGCATAGAATGGGCGTGCCTTCGTTGAAGGTTGGGCGTCAAGCTGGCACCTTGGCACCATAAAAATCTACTGCCAATAATTAGCAGACCGGAGTTCCGCTGGCGACCCCTAACCGGGAAAAGCCAAAAGAAGAAGAACAACAATAGTCAGGTAAGACTACAGCTAGAATAATTGTCTGTACAGCTAAACTAATGAAATTTAATTTTTAATAGAAAGAAGGCTGGTTTAAGTTCTTCTAGACTCTGAAATCATAATTATCCTTGACAAGATAGCAAAAAATGAGGACAATAAGCATTCACGGTGACAGAATATAATATCCTCTTACACTTGTTGAAATTCAGATATTTCAGGGGAAAATGTTACATCCTGTTATTGTAACCCCTGAAATAACCCATGATATAATATTAAAACAATAAGTAAAAAAGTCACACAGAAAAAACAATTGGTTAAAAACACAAAAAGAGAAATCTAGCAAAGCTAGACTTTCCACTGTGTGAACCTTAAACCTCTTGTATAAGAGGTGACGTGGGATATATGCAAATTACCAGGTGTTTCAGCTAAATGGCAATTCTGAATATCCATGACTTTTATTTTTAAGTCTATTTATGGACAATGTCAGGCCAATAAAGCCAAATGGCAATTCTGAATGTCCATGACTTTTATTTTTAAGTCTGTTTATGAACAATTTCAGGCCAATAAAGCAGGGGGACATAAGTCATAAAAATTATAAATAAATAGCATGCTTACCTAACAACTTGCGGTTACAGCAAGCTCAGAAACTGTAGCTACAAATCGAAAACTAACAAGTCTTTAAAAATCATAAGTACAGCATAGCCTAAAAAAGAAAGCACCATTATTTCACTAAAAAACTAATTAATGCAATAAATACTTATCCTGCTTATCTACTCTTATCAAAACCGAAAGCATGACCATATATCAAAACAAGTGACATGCCAATGTGGGAGTGGTCATGCGTTCAGGACTAGTTTTAAAGAGATACTCATGTTAATACCCAAGGCTTGTCTGCTCTTAATTCTATAATCCATCCAAATTCCTTAATTACACTTTTGCTCTTAATATTACCTCCTCTGGCATCATCAGACACCACTTCCAAAACAAAAAAACGAAAGTTATGATTAGTGCCGGAGACATGCATTATTGAACTTCAAATTCATAATATCATTTAAGGTGTTTGAGAATTCTGTCTTTAAAACAACGATTAGTTTTGCCAACATAGGAAACATGGCAAAGCTCACAAAAAGCACAGTAAACAACATTCCTAGTCAGGCAATCTGCATAGAAAGAAAATTCTATCAAATGATATACAACTGGATGTTCAAGATAACAGATAGAATACAAATATTTACAAGCTTTACACCTCCTACAAGGATAGATGCCATTCTGCTCTGAGAGTGGTAAATTATTCCTGGGGTAATTATTCTTATAACACAATTGCCTCTTCAATGAGAGTTTATTGCATCTCACTTAATTCTGCATTGGTATGTAACATGCCTCAATTCTTCTTAATAACATCACATATAAGGTAAACATCACAAGGCTATCTCTGAGTTGAGGTCTGACTTTATAGCTAGAGGATATGGGGTAACAGAAATAGATGACTGCATAGCTACAGTTAAGAGAAAGGGCAGCTGTAGCTAAACC